>NW_016823727.1:1671545-1698997 GCF_001698545.2 Rhinopithecus bieti
CTCAATAAATAAATAAATAAATAAATACATAAAATAAAAAATAATAAAAAATAAAATAAAGGGCATTTCCCCTGCACACACCCTCTTGCCTGCTGCCATGTAAGATGTGACTTTGCTCCTCCTTTACCTTCTGCTGTGATTGTGAGGCCTCCCCAGCCATGTGGAACTGTGAGTCCATTAAACGTTTTTTCTTTTGTAAATTACCCCATCTCGGGGATGCCTTTATGAGCAGTGTGAGAACAGACTAATACACAACACAAAATGGAATAAGACATTAAGTTTCTTAACTTGGAATCCCTGGCCATGCATTAGGAGTCCAAGAGCACCATTAATTTGTAAGGATGTATACACATGTGTATTTTTCTGCAGAAAGATCCATAGCTTTCTTGAGATGATCACACACACACACACACACACACACACACAAATTAAAAAAAAAAAAACTGAGACACATGAACATGTAGCTCAGCTAGCTCATAACTTGACACCTTTGAAATAATATTTTAAAATAGTTTTTCAGCATATCCTGAAGAGGGATGACATGGGGAGGAGGAGATGGCACTCAGCTTTTCACTATTGTCCAAAGAAATTCAACTCTGACCCACATGTGTTTGCCATTTAGCATCAGAAAAGTCCTAAAGATACACAGATCTGTTATATGCATCTCTTCTATAGTTTGAAGTGGTTCTTAATCAGAGGAGAAATCGTTCTGTGAAAAACAGAAGTATCCGAGGTGGTTGGGCAAAGCTTGAAAAAATGGGCTTTTAGAGTTGGATTTATTGACCAAAAGCCATATCCTTCAGATGTCTCCAGAATGCATTATTCATAAAAGCATATTATGAATACATCAGTGGCACCTGCAGATGAACAGCATTGTACTTTGTCAGTCAACAGGAAACATACTTTGCATTCTAGGATAAAATGCAAATCATTCATAAGGTGGAGCCCTCCACGCCTCCACTATGGCAGACCTGACACAGCGCAATATAGTGGTGCTTCCCGTTCCCACCCCTCACCCTGTGAGACCTCTGCCTCCTTTCTTGGATACCTTATTTGCCTTTGGACCTTAGAGTCTATCTTGGCTTGAATTGAGCGTTTAATGCCATGTTAATCTGGGGATCTGAGTATCTCTGCTTGCCTTTCACAGGGGAGATGTTGGCAAGCTCCCTACCATTTCCACAGGATCGAGTTTTGTCCTGTTCCTTTTTACAGCATCATTACTCCTGTTTCAATAATGACAGATCTTAGTGATGATGACCTTCATACAAAAATGACACAGGACCGTAACAATTAAGGGTTAGTTGGAACTTAGCTTTAATTTTAAAGCATGTTAGTGTGTCCAAGAATCAGTTTTCCTCTTTTTGTTTAGGAATCTCCAGTGCACAGAAGGTCATGTTTTGGTAGCACACCATGCTGAAAAGTCACATGGAGTTTTGAGTTAACTGTAATTAATCCTTCTAAGTCTTCTTTGTATAGTAATTGTTATTCATGTTTTTCTCAGCACCATCTCCTCACTCCATTTCCACCTCTCCAATATTTTGTGGGCTTTATAGTCTTTTTTTTTTTTTAAAGACTTCTCACTCTGTTGCCCAGGCTGGAGTGCAGTGGCATGATCATAGCTCACTGCAACCTCGAATTCCTGGGCTCAAGCAATCCTCCCACCTCAGCCTCCCACATAGTTAGGACTATAGACACAAGCCATCACACTTGGCTGTTATTATTATTATTATTATTTTGTAGGGATAAGGTCTCACCATGTTGCCCAGGCTGGTCTCAAACTCCTGGTCTCAAGTAATACTCCAAAGTCATTTTTATTACATTTCATCTTGTTTAGTCTTATCCTGAGAGCTGATCTAGGGTCAAAATGTTGATGTGTTTAAAAAGTACTTACATAAATATATGGATTATAAAACCAAAATGGGTCATATATATATATACAGAGAGAGAGAGAGAGAGAGAGATGTTTTTTTAGATGGAGTCTCTCTCTGTCACCCAGGCTGGAGTACAGTGGTGCGATTTCAGCTCACTGCAACCTCTGCCTCCCAGGTTCCAGCAATTCTCCTGCCTCAGCCTCCTGAGTAGCTGGGATTACAGGTGCCTGCCACCATGACCAGCTAATTTTTGTATTTTTAGTAGAGACGGAGTTTCACCATGTTGGCCAGGGTGGTCTCAAACTTCTGACCTCAGGTGATCTGCCCTTCTCAGCCTCCCGAAGTGCTGGGATTACAGGCATGAGCCACCGCACCAAGCCAGAGATCACTAACATTTTGAAGTTGGATAGTTCATTCTTTCAACAACTGTTAAGTTGGTAAGTGTATCAGTCACTGTTCTGGGTGAAGCATGAGCAAGACAGATGAGGACTTTTCCCTTGGAGTTTGCTTATGGTCAGGGAGAATAGATGAGATGATCTCAAAGGACAGGAAGTAAGGAAAGGACATTTGAGCTCTCGTGAATGAACCACTATGTGGATTTCTGGAGGGAGAACACTTCAGATGGAGAGAACAACAACGGTAAAGACCCTAAGGTAAGAGCGAGCTTAAATGTCTAAGGAACAGACAGAAGAAGGCTAGTGTAGCAGTGAGGAGAGGGCAGCAGAAGACAAGCTGAGAGAGACGCGCAAGCCTGGGCACGTAGGTCTCGGTGGGTCACAGGAAGGAACTGGTTTTTGTGTGTGTTGTGTTTCAGTTTTGTGGTAGGCTGAATGAGGCCCCGCTGTGTCCCATTCCAGAGCCTGTGTGACTATGTTAGCTTACATAGTAAAAGGGACGCTGCGGCTGTGAGTAAGTAGAGGATCCTGACGTGGGGAGACCATCTGGGTGGACCCAATGTGATAACAAAGGTTCTTATAAGAGTAGGGCAGGAGGATCAGAGTCAGAGAAGGTGAGGAAGAGGCTGTGAGCCAAGAAGTGTAGGCAGCCTGTAGCAGGTGAGAGTTTGGATTATCCTCTGAAGCCTCCAGAAGAAAAACAGCCCTGCCAACACCCTGATTTTCGACTTCTGAGCTGCAGAACTGTCAGAGAATAAATGTATGTTGGTCCAAGCTGCTGAATTGAGATCATTTGTTACAGCAGTAGGAAAGTAAACAGGTTTCTAATTCTAAAATGCAGTGGAGACACATTTGGAGGGGAGCAATGGGATGGTATTTAGTTTTTAACAGAGTTGGTTGTTGAGAGGCAGGAGGGGCAGAGGGAGGCCAGTCAGGAAGCAAAGGCAGTCACCACAGGGGACACGTGACAGAGGCCTGGATTAAGGAGTTGGCAGCAGAATGAAGAGGGATGAACAGATTTTGGATCCAGAGCCGATAGGAATTGCCAATGGCTTGGTCGTGGGGATATAGAAAATGGGAAATCAAGGGTGATGCTGAATTTGGGCTTATGCAACTGAGTGCCATTTATTGAAATGGAGGAAGATGGAAAAGGAATAGATTTAGGAGGAAAATTATGCATTCTGTTTGGCCCATGTTGAAACTTGGCATGCCTATTAGATATCGACGTCCATGAATAAGCAGATGCATGTATCAATGGAGGTCTCACAAGAGAGATCGCCCACGTACCCCTCACTTGGACAGTGTTTGTCCTCACACAGGATTTCTCCAGTGCCACCGTCACTGACGAACCACCTGGCTGACTAAACTTGATCCACTGCGCCATCTCATTCTTTTGTTCTTATCTTTTGTCTTGGGCTCGTTTTCCATTGCCTGCTCAGTGTGGGCTGAATGAGCAATTAACAGAGTCTTAAATGAGGCCTAGGATGTCTGATAACTAAAGAGTGATGAAGGAAACAATGTAGATTAATTTGTGTCCCAAATGTGTACCGTTATTTAGTGCTTTTTGAGAAAGCTCAATGAATTCTGTGAATTTTAATTGATGTTTAACTTTTAATTGTGTTCATGTGGGGCGGCCAGTTGGAACTATGCCTAATAAGACTGATGAGTATACACACATTTGCATATGGCAGGCCTTCCGAGGGCCAACCAGGGAGAGAGAGGCTTAAAGTAAGAGGAGGAAAACTGCAGGGAAAGGATAATAAGCTAAAACACGTTTATTTTCAGAAAATTTGAAAAATTATCACTTTTCTATTCATCTTAAATAATATAGGTTTACTATAATATTATTCCTCTCATTGGTGTTTTTCTATTTTTTATCTCTTTTTTTTTAAGAAAAAAAAGAGGATTATAAGAGAAGCTAGTTTATTTACAGTGGAAGGAATTCTGATTTGCATAAATTCATGGTTCAGATTGTTAGCCAGACCAGCAAACTCTTGTTTATTGAATATCTATTCTCTGTGAAGCAGTTAGCTAAATGCTCAAGGGGGTGCTACAGTAATTAGGATGCTTTTGGGCCAACTCATTGGCTTAAGCAACAAGGAAATGTATTGTCTCCCCTAAGAAGTGGGGCTGTCTCCGGGCCCAGTATGCCAAGCTGCTGCTCTCCTCAGTGATTCTCATGGCCCAACCCCCTTATGTTTGATGGCTTCATCTGTAGATCAGGAACAAGATGACTATAGCAATCCTAGCTATCACTTTTAGATTTGGTAACATCCAAAGGGGAAAAAAGGGTTGTCTCTTCCTTATGTGTCTTACATGTGAAGTCATCTCTCCCAGAAGCCCCCGTCAGACTTTTCTCACATCCCTTTCACTAGATTGGATCATATGCCCATTTGTAAGCCATTCACTGGCTGAGGAAGTTGCCACTGTTGACTTAGATCAGCGATAGGCAAACTATAGCTAGCTGCCTGTTTTTATAAATAAAGTTTTATTGGCACATCCCACGCCCACTCATTTACATATTGTCTTTTGCATTGCAGTGGCAGAGTTGAGGAATGTGACAGAGACTGGCCCACAAAGCCTAAAATATATACTCTCTGCCACTTTATAAAGCAGGGGCCAATCTTTGGCTTAAACTAATCATTTGGGACATATATGTTGAAAAGGCAAGCACAGTGGCCACTGTTAGATACAAAAGAGGTATAAAATGTGATCTTATTCCTTAAAGAGATTACTGAGGGAAATTTTATGTACGGTAGAGAAGGGGCCTCGCCCTGTTGCCCAGGCTGGAGTGCAGTGGTGCAATAGTAGCCTCACTGTAACCTTGAACTCCTGTGGCCTCAGGTGATCCTCCTGCCTTGGACTCCCAAAGTGCTGGATTACAGCTATGAGCCACCATGCCTGGCCCAGAAACGATATTTTAGTGCATTAAATAGCTACAAATGCTCATTATAGTTTAATGCCCAAGTACAAGGTATTCCATACATATTTATAATTGGAAACTATGTAGGAAACAATGTCGATTAATTTGTGTCCCAAATGGGTGCTGTTATTTATTTCATTCTACTACAAAGGAAAAAAAAAACAAGGCAAACCACTCTACCCACTTACCAAGCTACATTTCAAAGAAATTATAAAATGAACATCAGATAAAGAAAACCTAAGAACATGAAAGCATTTTTGAAATTCTAGGAAAAAACAGCAATAATATTTAAAAAGAAATGCTTATGCAGATTATGAAACCATGCTGAAAAGGATTAGAAAGTGATAATGTTAACAAGTAGCCCAGTGAAGGCACAGCCTCTGAACTCTTATTTTGCATCTCTTTTTTCCTTTATGGAAATTGATCTAAAAACCAAAGAGAGTGAAGCAAACAGTGTTTAAAAGAGTCATGAATAGGCAACACAGGGAATCTTTGTAGAGTTAGAACTGTTGAGTATCTTTACTGGATTCACCATTATACATGAGTGATAAAATTGTATAGAGGTTCACATACACAAACACAGGTAAAACAGAAAATCTGAGTAAGATGGGGGAATTATAGCAAATGTCAATTTTGTGGTTGTGATATTATACTATAGTTTTGCAAAAACAGTGAGGGAAATGGTACAGTGTACAAGGGATCACTGTATTGTGTTTTACAACTCCATGCAAACCTTTAATTATCTGAGCAAAGTTTTCAATTAAAAAGACAAATGAATTAAAAGGACACTGTGAAACACTGGATAGGTAGAGAAAACCCAGCTGATTACATCCCACGTGTAAAGGAACTGACCTTAAGGCAACTGTTAGTACTCTTTTTTTTTATTATTATTATTTTTTTATTTTAAAGACAAGATCTTGCCATGTTGCTCAGGCTGGTCTCAAACTCCTGGCCTCAAGCCATCCTCCCACTTCTGCCTTACAGAGTACTGGGATTACAGGCATGAGCCACCACGCCTGGCCCTATTAGTAAATTTGGAAAGGTTATAGAGAATAGGAACGATCCCCAAAAATAGGAAAATGTAGAGTATTGTTCCACTTTTTCACAAATGGTCTTTGACATTTCATTTAAACCCTGACAAGTTTATAATAGATTCTTAAATAGATGTCAGCAATCAGAGAATAATAAAGAGATCACCAGGAACCCATAAGGGTTCACTAAGAACACTCATTATGGTAACCAAGCTCAGGGAACAATATCTAGATAGTGAATCTCAATTTCAGCAAAGCAGTCACAAAACTCCTCATTAAAATATTGAAAATAAGGTTGCATAGTTATTTGGAGACAGCCAAGTGGATGATTTTTGCCAGAAAATGTTGATTCTATTGGTTTTAGACCAAACTAAAGTAATGCCTATAATAAAGAGCCATGTTTTTAGTAACTTGGATAAAAACAAAGAAGACTATCAAAAAATTTGCAGGTGGGCTGGGCGTGATGGCTCACATCTGTAATCCCAGCAATTGGGGAGGATAAGGTGGGTAGATCACTTGAGCCCAGGAATTCGAGATTAGCCTGGGCAACATGGTGAAACGCTGTCTCTACTAAGAATACAAAAATATTAACTTAGCATCGTGGCATGCGCCTGTAGTCCTAGCTACCCAGAAGGCTAAAGTGGGAGGATCACCTGAGCCCAGGAGGTCAAACGAGTTGCTGCAGGAGCTGTGATTGTGCCACTGCACTCCAGCCTGGGCGACAGAGTGAGACCCTGTCTCAAAAGAAAAAAACAAAAAATGCAGCTGATATAAACATCTCAGAAAGATACCTCATTATGATAAATGACAATTTCAGATTCTATGGAAGTGCTGACAAAACGGGCACAAACTAATAAAGCTAAATAAGCAAAAATTGTCGAAGTCCTACATTTAGGTTTCAAAGAGTGATCATAAATGTACACGATGAAATAGAAGCAGCTTTATGGCACTTCATATGGAAAGAAGAAATCAGAGGGATTTAATTGGTGCTGTAATTGGCTAGGCCTTGCCACACAGCATGCAAACAACTGGGAGTAAACCAGGACTGACTATGGGCAGAATCTGGGAGAAAAGGATAGATTGAGTGGGGAGGGCATGATTTGAGGAGGAAGGAAAGGAATAAAGAGATCCACCTTGGCCTGGCAGAGTGCTGGGTCAGTGGCTAGAAGGAATTGCACCCAAGGGACTGACTGACCTAGTGACTGGATTTTGAAGCATCCAGCCTTTGTCGACAGAGTTCCTTCAAAATGAAGAACATATCAGAAGCAACAGAGAAGGGCTGGTAGGAACTAGATAGAGGTTCAAAGTTGAACTCTAGTCCCCCCAGAAACTGAGGAGAATGCAAGTCCCAGGGCTCTGGGAAGAAGGGGTGAGCACTCCAGCAAGGCCAGGAAATGGGCTACATTGGAGAATGTGTATCGGGGTTAAGGACATTACTTCGGAGCCTGCCAGAGTAGTCTGTATTCACCCCTCCCTTCCTGTGTGTGCCTTGCACTGGTTACTTGACATTTCTGAGGCTGGGTTTTTGCCTTGATTCAATGGGGAATTGTTGGGAAAACTAAATGTGGTTTATTAGATGGTTAGGACAGCTCCTTGAATTATGGAATAGAAGTTCTACCAGGCACTTTGGCCTCTATTTGACAGGTACAGATGAATTCTAGAGCATATTTACCTGTTAGGAGGGATTTCCTGTTGCAGTGACTGTGAATCCTGGCTATTAGAATCACTTTGGGAGCATTTTTTTAAATTCTGATTTTTTTTAAAGGATACTCAGATCAATTGACCCTGAATCTCTGTGGCTGGACTCAGGCATTCATAGTTTTTAAAGCTTTCCAGGTGATTTTACTGCCCAGCTAGCATTGACAGCCATTGTCTTACTCTGTCATCAATCCTGGTTGTCATTGGTTCAGGGCCCAACTAAATCTGCAGGGGACCACCTCATTGGAGACAGCTGGGAGTAGCTGTAGCCAGTGGAGACTGACAGCCAGCTGTGAGCTTGAGATGAGCTAACAAGGGCAGCTGCTAAAAACCCCACAGACACATTCACTAATATGACCCATCTGCTTGAAGAGAAGCACTCTATGGAGAGAGGAAAGAACAGTCCCACTGAACTCTGAGCTGACCGAGGCACATCTGGAGTGTTGTATTCTGTTTTAGGAAGAATAGACAAAAGGAGACACTTTTGTCTGGGCCTTTGGATTGAGCTGGGAAAAGTAGCAGTATCAAGAAAGGCATCACACTGTCTGCTGGAGCACAGGGCATTTTCCATGAATGATGAGTCTGGGGAGCCTACAGTATATGGAGAGGAGAAGATAATCCAAGTTCAGGAAGTAGAGCAAGAAGTCAAGAGATGAGTTTTGATGGGCATTCTCTCAGGCTTAGGGCTGAAAAGTAGAAACAGGGTTGACTGACAGAGATAGAAAATGTGTGCATTGATAAAAGCCAGTTAAGAAATAAATTTAACAGACACTGAGCGGTTAGCATACTCCCCTGGGTCACGGGCATATTTAAAACTCCCAAAACATACCCAGTGAAAGGGGAGCAGGATGATAAGGAGCAGTGACCATGTCTGGTGAGTAACAGTTGAAGAACTGGGGATGGTGAGCTGCAGGCTGGATAGCTGAGCGGGATGACAGCTGTCTTAAAATACTTGAAATATTCACTTGTAGAAGAGGGTTTTGGTCCACTGAGTAGACATTATAGGAAATCAGACTTTTGGTCAATAGTAGGAAATGGCTTTTGTATCACGAACTGAAACTAGAATAAGATTATGTCCTGTGAGGTAGTAAACTCCCTGTCACTAGAGATATTCAAGCTGGTATCGTAAAAGAGTTACTAGTATTAAGTGGTAAGTAGGACGAGATTAGTGGGAGGGTTTCAAGTCCTTCAGTCTTATTCCAACAGGCGCTACTCAACTCTTATTGATTTAAGTGTGTAATATGTTGTAGGATTTTATTTATTTATTTATTTATTTATTTATTTATTTATATTTATTTTTGAGATGGAGCCTCGCTCTGTCGCCCAGGCTGGAGTGCAGTGGTGCGATCTCGGCTCACTGCAAGCTCTGCCTCCCAGGTTCACGCCATTCTCCTGCGTCAGCCCCCCAAGTAACTGGGACTACGGGCGCCCGCCACCATGCCCGGCTGATTTTTTGTATTTTTAGTAGAGATGGGGTTTCACCGTGTTAGCCGAGATGGTCTTGATCTGCCCGCCTCGGCCTCCCAAAGTGCTGGGATTACAGGTGTGAGCCACTGTGCTGGCTGAATTTTATTTTTTAAAGGGATATGCCAATAAAAGTAAGAAACTAGAATTATTAAAATTATTTTAAAAACTTTTAAATTGACAATAACTGTATCTATGTAAAGGGTATGATGAAATGTTTCCATATATGTTTCAGTTGTGGAACAGTTAGATCAAGCTAGTTAACATAGCCATCACCTGACATACTTATCTTCTTTTTGTGGTGAGAACATTTAAAATCTACTTTGAAAATAAATAAATACAAGAGAGACAGTGTCTTGCTCTGTCATCCAGACTGGAATGTAGTGACATGATCATAGCTCACTGCAGCCTTGAACTCCTGGGCTCAGGAGATCCTCACACTAAGCCTCCTAAGTAGCTGGGACTACAGGCACACACCACCCTGCCCAGCTTATTTTTGTATTATTTTGTAGAGATGGAGGTCTCACCATCTTGCCCAGGCTCGTCTCCAACTCCAGGTTTCAAGTTACCCTCCCACCTTGGCTGCCCAAGGTCCTGGGATTGCGAGTGTGAGCCACTGCACCCGGCCCTAAAATCTACTATTTTAGCAAGTTTGAAATACATATTATGTTATTATTAATTATAGTCAAAATTCTATGAAGTAGATCACTGAAGCTTATTTCTGCAGTCTAAATAAAAAAAAAAAATTGTTGAGACAAGGTCTCACTCTGTTGCCTAGACTGGAATGCAGTGGTATAATCATGGCTCACTGCAGCCTTGAACTCCTGGACTCCAGCCATCTTCCCACTTCCCCTTCCTGAGTAACTAAGACTGCAGGTGCATGCCACCATGCCTGGCTAATTTTGAAAAAAAATTTTATAGAGACTCGATCTTGCTGGTCAATTAAAAGTTTTAAAATAATTTTAATAATTCTAGTTTCCTACTTTTTTTGGCATATCCCTTTAAGAAATAAAATTCAGCCAGTGCAGTGGCTCAGGCTGGTCTCGAACTCCTGGTCTCAAGTAATCCTCCCATCTTAGCCTCCCAAAGTGCTGGGATTTCAGGTGTGAGCCATTGTGCATGGTCTGAAACTTCGTACCTTTTGTTCAACATCTTTTCTTTCCCCATCCCACTCCCCGTCCCCACCCCTGGCCTCTGGTAACCACCATTCTACTTTCTACTTCTGTGAATTTGACTTTTTTAATGGTATGATTCTTTGATTTCTATTACAAGGAAAGACACAATGACAAATATTTGATCAATGAATGCTGCTTGTTTGCATAACCAACCAAGAGATTCAAGCATGTATGTAAATACGGACTCTTTTTTAATGCAGGTGGAGTGACATGGAGAGTCTGTAAATTTACTTTTCTTGGTCTTGTAGTTTGGGAAGCATCATTGGCTATCTGCCTTAAAACTTTAAGCTATTTTACGTTCATTTCAACAAAGAGTGTGTAGCACGTACCAAGTGTGAGGCATCATCCTGTACTTTGACAATTGGAAACCTTCTCTCCCCAACTTCTACCAATTGGAAATTAATTTCAGCACTGAAATCACCTTCCATATTTAACAAGAGCATTACAGCACAACAAATATAACAGTGATGACAGTGAACATTCATCCGTTGCCTCCCCAACATTATTTCTTCCTTCTATCTTTCTAATAGCCCCCATTTCCTTTCTTAACTAGGGCGGAACCAAGACACACTGGCAGTTAAGCTGATTTGTCTGTTGCCTCAGATGGATTTGTGATGACATTTCTGATGACATTTTACACTGCCATCGGTCTTACTGTGCTACTGCTAGTTCACTAGCTTCATAAAGTTACCTCTTAAGCAAGTTGTATATATTGATGGACTCTTGTCCAGTTGCTTTTTGGGAGACAGAGGAATATCCTGTAATGACTGCTGTATCTGTTACCATGGGTTGCTTTCTTATTTTTTCATCAATGAAGGAACTCAGTGCTGTGCTCTCAGCTATTTAATTTTTCTTTCCTTCCTCATTAAAAAACAAACAAACAAACAAAAACAGGGCTGGGTGTGGTGGCTCACACCTGTAATCCCAGCACTTTGGGAGGCCCAGGTGGGCGGATCACAAAGTCAAGAAATCGAGACCATCCTGCCCAACATGGTGAAACTCCGTCTCTACTAAAAATACAAAAATTAGCTGGGCGTGGTGGTGCACGCCTGTAGTCCCAGCTAATCGGGAGGCTGAGGCAGGAGAATTGCTTGAATCCGGGAGGCAGAGGTTGCAGTGAGCTGAGATCTCGCCACAGAGTGAGACTCCATCTCAAAAACAAAACAAAAAACCTATTTGTGACCAATTTCAAATTAATAGATACGTAAAATTCTAAATGTAATAAATTATTATTTTTTTAAAACCCAGTAAGATAGAAGGAGAACCTATCGATTGAAAGACTTAAAGGACATATTAACCAATCACTATATATGGTCCTTATTTGAATCCTGATTCCAACAACTGTAAAACAAAACAAATATTAAACTAAATTTGGCCTGAGACTGCCTTCATTCCATGAGTCCCTACTTAACAAGCTAACCTAGCTTAGAATGTAAATAAACTTGAAAGCCTAATTTAGGAGTATATTTTGTAACAGGGAGCTGGGTGTTAGGTGTTAGCCAGTTACAGGCTGTTAACCGATCAGACCATGTCCAAATAAGGGAAATGCTGAGCTGCCACCTATCCAGCTGTTTCTGTGCCTCACTTCTGTTTTCTGTCTGTAAATACTCCCTGCCCAGTTATGGAGCAGAGCTCTCTGAACCTCCTCTGGTTCAGAGTGTTACCAGATTCATGAATTGTTCTTTGCTCAATTAAACTTCATTAAATTAATTTGTATCAAGTTTTCTTTTACATAAAAAACATTTTGAGACAATTGGAAATTTAAACACTGGTTATTTGAAGTATTAAATTGTTATCATTGATATATTTTAGGTATGATGGTATTATTTTTGTTTTTTTTTTTAAGTGTCCTTGTTTTTTAACAATACATACTGAAATATTTAAGAGTGAATAGTATTTGGGATTTGCTCCAAAACAATACAGAAGAAAGGAAGTGAGTGGAGGGTATAGATGAAACAAAACTAGTCATGAATTGATCATTACTGAAACTGAGTAATGGGTACATCAGGGTTCATTAAACTAATCTGTTTACTTTTCCTGTGATGAAAGATTATATAAAATTTAAAGACTCCCCCTCACTTTCCAGTGGTAATCAGTTTCAACACTTCAGTATCTATTTTCAGGAAGCTTTCAATGTATGCATTACAGAGAGAAAGGGGATAGTGGAGAGGGTTTGGTTTTTGGCTTTGCTTAATTAAATGAACTCACTAATATGTATTGTCTACAACTTTCTTTTGGGAAAGGGAGCTTGCTATATCATGGACATTTTGCCGTTTAATTTTGTATTAGAGCAGTTCATGACTGTATTTCTCTAAAGAGGACAAAAAAAAAAAAAAAAAAAAAAAAAAAAAATCCTCGGCTTCTATAACAGTGTAACCTCTGCACTCCAGGGGATAATTTTGGCTTTTTGTGCTGAATACCGGTACTTGAAGCCTGGCGTCTCTGTGGGCTTTGGCCAGGAAGAGCCTTAATTGCAAGCCTTGGGCAGCTCCCGCTGGTCTGATTAAGACCCTTTCCCAGCACAGGATCCCCTCCCCATACAAAGCATTGAAGCATCAGCCCCAACCTCCATCACAGGATCTTGCTGTCAGACAGCAGTGGTAAATCTGTTGGAAATTCAGCACTCTCTGTTGCCTACTGTCTGGGGGCCAAACTTTTGTGAGAGTTAGAAAATGCCTTGTTGAATTCCTGTTGCTTTTTTGTGATTTCATATCATGTGAATTCTTAGTGAGTCATGTATATTGGTAAGAGAGAGAATTTGTGTGAGAGAGTGGTTTGTTTTTTTAAAAAAACAGAGTGGATGAATAGGTGATCAGCCTTGGCTCCGGAATGGGCTTTCTGTTTTTATTATGCTGGGAAATTGACACAATTTAATTCCAGCGCACCTTTCAGTATCTGCTGTTGTTCATTTCCCTTTCGTCCCCATGGGAAAAGAAAAGCAATCTATGCTTAGAATTCCTCCTCTTTCTCCCTTAACCCTTAAGGAACACAGTGAATATCATACCTTTTGTGATGTATTTTCAAAGTGCTTTAAAATATTGCTATCATCATTTCAGTATCCTACACAATATTTTTGGAGCAACTATAGTGGGTCCTTGAATAACATCATTTTGTTCAATATTGTGTTATTTCTTTGATGAGGAAACGAATCGATTCCTGGCCAGGGCCTCTGTCTGTGTGGAGGCTGTACATTCTCCCCATGTCTGCATGGGGTTTCTCTGGGTAATCTGGTTTCCTCCCACATCCCAAAGATGTGCACACTGGGCGAATTGGCGTGTCTACATAGGCCCAGTCTGAGTGAGTGTGAGTGTGAGTGTGGGTGTGGATGAGAGCGCCCCCTGTTACGGGATGCATCCTGTCCAGGGTAGGTTCTTGCCTTGCACCCTGAGCTGAGCTGCTGGGACAGGCTTCAGCCACATAAGACCCTGAACTGGAATAATTGGGTAACTAATTATCTTACTTGTTCTCATTAATCTTTCTTAAGTGTATATTTAGCTCACATTGATTTCAGTGTTTAATATAGAAGTGTTTTGGGTCTTTACTTAGAAGTTTGGTGATGTTTTATTCTGACCAGAAATATGTAGGAACTTAACTCTTAAAATTGATTTTGTCGTACCAATTCAGCTGTTCCACTGAAAGTCAAAGTTTTCAAGAACCTATGGCTGATATTAAGTGAGGACTTACTGATCTCTGGGCCAGGCACAGCATCAGGCACTTGGAAACAGGGATACAAGACAGATTGGTTTTCCCATTGTTATTGTGCTGGTGGAAACACTGAGGTTGAGCATTTAGGAAGGATGGATTTATGATTAGAATGGTGAGCATTTGTTAAATGGGCATGTTTTGCGGATAGATGTAATAATGATAAAAACCACTTACTGATTAATTGCCATGTGCTCACTTCCTTCCTAAAAGTTTTTATGTCAATTATCTCATTTGATACTTACCGTGACCTTATGAAGTACATGCTTTTATTATCCCCCTTTTATAGATGGGAAGCACAGAGAAGTTAAATAGATGATTCAAAATCACACAGCTAAAAAGTGATGTAATCTGCTTTTTGTTTTGTTTAATATATGTGCTGCAGAAGAGAGCACAGTATAATCTGGATTTAAACTCAGTCCAACTCCACAATGTGTGCTCATTATGGAATTACTAAGGAATATATTGGCTCATTGCTTTTTTGTTTTTGTTTTTGTTTTTTGAGACGGAGTCTCACTCTGTCGCCCAGGCTGGAATGCAATGGTATGATCTTGGATCACTGCAACCTCCACTTCCCAGGTTCAAGCAATTCTCCTGCCTCAGCCTCCCGAGTAGCTGGGATTACAGGTGCATGCCACCATGCCCGGCTAATTTTTGTATTTTTAGTAGAAACGGGGTTTCACCATATTGACTAGGCTGGTCTTAAACTCCTGACCTCAAGTGATCCACCTACCTCAGCCTCCCTAAGTGCTGGGATTATAGGCCTGAGTCACCATGCCCAACCTTATTGATATATTTTATTAGTAGCTTCCAGTTAAAAAAAAAATGATGTTTAATTATTGTTAACCATCAATATCCCTGGAATCGGTTGATGTTTCAAGCTGTGAAACATGTTGAAGGGCTTTCAACAGATACAGTGTCCTATTGCAGCATGGGGTCTGAACTAATTTCTAGACTTAAAACTGGTCGAATTTTTGCTGTGTGTTGGTATTTTGGGGGATGAAATTTCACTTGTAGTGAGTCTAGAGTCATTTAGGAATGAATCTTGTTGTGTTACTTGCAGTGTTCAGTTGTGACAAAAAGAAATCCCCTGGGCTATTTTTGTTAAATCAATTTTATGTCTTTTAGTTATTTATCATGAAGTTTGCTTTAGTGAGTGAAAGTCTATGTTTCCCAATGTGCATATGTGCATATTTATGTGTACATGCGCTACTTAAAGCTATGAAAATCTCAGTGTATTGCTAGCTTCTTGCTGTGTATGACTGTACTTAGTGTAAGCTCTTAATTGGGAGTGATGTCTGAAACTAAAAACTATGTGGTGCTACAAGCTAGGCTGTATAACCCTCAATTCAAACTCATAGTCATAGATCATCTTTTCTCCCAGCCATGCTGTCATAACACTGATGAAAGCTGTCATACTTCATTCATTCAGCTAACCTTGATTGAGTGAGTACCTACTGTATCCTAAGCATTGACATTGTTGCTGGAAGTAAAACAGTGACTGGTCACCCAACTGCTCAGGATGTTTTTTGTTAAGTCTCTTGTCCATGATGTAGTCTAACCCGACGACATGCTAACTGACTACATATAAAGTGAATGAGGTCAGATTCTGTTCGCAGCTGCCCAGACTGATGTGCTTAAAGCAATCTCTGGACAGATGGGGCATCTGGCACCTGTTGTGACTGCATCATGTTCTGTGGAATAAAGGAGGGAACTGGAAGGCTTGCAGTGAAGCAAAGGCAAAGCTATTTCCCCAGATGCCACGGCATGATTCGTAGCCCTCTTTGGCTGGCTTCACAATCTGCCCAAACTTGAGAAGCTCAAGGTTAAACTAGTTCTAGTTTAAACTAGGACTTTCTGTGTCCTAGTTAAAAATGTCCCCAACTGAAAAAGAACTACACATTCCTCTCAGCTTACTATAAAGAGTAATAGACACTAGTCCATGTTGAATATATTTAAATGGGATGGTCTGCAAATTTTCATACTTGAACTGTCCTTTCATGTTTAAACTGAACGCACACAGTCTTATAGGCAGCTGGAATAGAGACAAAGTAATACTTAGAGCTTAGTAAATACTTGTTGCTCAGCTCCACAAGTATTTACTAAGCATTTTCCTAAGAAAAGCACTGTGAAAGATCAAAACACACACACTCAAAAACCCACAGTAATGTTCAAAACAACCAAACTTTGGGATTTTTAGATGCCACCTTGCCTCTGTGGGTGCTTTTGGTCCAAGTGCAGATGGTGCAGTACAGGAAGCTCTGAGATCATCTATCTCATTCCCCAAGAAAGGTAGCAGATGAGAAGGCTGAGGCCTAGGAAGATAAATATTGCAAACTTTGCGTGTTCATTAGGGAAAGCATGAAAATCAATTGTGGGTCCTCTGGTAGCAAACATGGGCCACCTTCTCCACACATTTCCCAGTGCCCCACCGATCCCGCATGTATCATTTCAGAAGGCTACCAAGTAATAACTCTTCTAACTGGTAAAATATATCATTTGGAGAGGAGGAGGAGCTTTGTTGGGAAAAGAGAAGCGGAGGACGAGCTTCTAATCCCAAAAGTTGGGATCAAACTATTTCTAAGATAGCCTTGAATTGAATCAATGTAGCAGTGGTTAATTCGTAGGTGAATTACAGCTTGATGGAAACAATCACATCATCATGCTTGGGTTGCACATTTTAAACTTGTAAAATAATAGCCGACTCAAATGCCAATCATGAGCTTCCCAAACAGCAGCTGTCACTGTGTGGTGGACTTGGCTCTGAGTGTCTCAGGTCACCCTAATGTGTTCCAGTGTTCGCTGTTTCAGTGTCATTGAGTACACGGTGGCCACCGCAGATCACAGACTCATGGCAGGGACTGTCTAACCCTCACAATCAGGAGCGTTGGAGCTTAAGAATCAATGCACAGCCTTACTTACACTTTTCATTTAAACTGTGCTTGAAGCTTTAAATGTTTCCAGCTGTGCATGTATTAGAAGGGATAAAAGAATAAGGGAAGAACTTCAGAAAATAGTGTTGTTCCAAAGGAGGGCTTGGTAATTCTAAATGGCCAGTAGGGCAGGCCAGAGGCTGCTGAGGATTCGCATCACAGGAGAGAAAGTATTTACCAGTAGGGTTGCTTTGATTGATGGGTCCTGGGAATTTCTGCAACATGCCCTGCAGCACCTAAGAGCAGGATGGATGTTTCCAAGGCTGAATGTTTCTGCCCTTCTGCTCCTAGGGAAAATAATTTCCACTCCCACTGCAGCTCTACCCTACCCAATTAATGGAGTTCTTTCAGTGATTTTTCATTTGTGAGTATGATATGCTCAGCTCTTGGCCTAATTAGACAAGAGGGAACCGCTGATTGCTCAGTCTCCAGACTTCTTGCTTGGGACATGCATTCTCAGTTTCTTTACACCACTAGTTGTATTAATAAAAGAAAGAGGAGGGGGTTAGGTGCAGTGGCTCATGCCTGTAATCCCAGTACTTTGGGAGTCTGAGGAGGGTGGATCACGAGGTCAGGAGTTCAAGACCAGCCTGACCAACATGGTAAAACGCTGTCTCTACTAAAAATACAAAAATTAGCCGGGTGTCGTGGTGCACGCCTGTAATCCCAGCTCTCGGAAGGCTGAGGCAAGAGAATCGCTTGGATCTGGGAGGCAGAGGTTGCAGTGAACCGAGATCGTGCCACTGCACTCCAGCCTGGGCAACAGAGTGAGACTCCATCTCAAAAAAAAAAAAAAAAGAAAAAAGAAAAAGGAGGGAAACATTCCAAATCTGCCAAGACATTAAATATATAATGGATGCATATAGTATTTTCAAAATTTAAAAGACATAAAATAGGTCTCTCTCCCAACCCTGTCCCCTTCCCAGAAACAACCCCTATTAACTTTGTCTATTCCCAGAGATATATCCATGTATATGCATTTAATGTCTGTATTTATATACATATAGATCTATTTATCTTTTTCATTCACAGAAATGGTAACGTATACATAATTCTATACCTTACTTGTTTCTTTTTGTTTTGTTTTGTTTTGAGATGGAGTTTCACTCTTGTTGCCCAGGCTGGAGTGCAGTGGCGCAATCTCAGCTCACTGCATCCTCCGCCTCCTGGGTTCAAGCAGTTCTCCTACTTCAGCTTCCTGAGTAGCTGGGATTACAGGCGCCTGCCACCACGCCCAGCTAATTTTTTGTATTTTTAGTAGAGACAGGGTTTCATCGGCCAGGCTGGCTGGTCTCGAATTCCTGGCTTCGGGTAATCCACCCTCCTTGGCGCCTCCCAAAGTGCAGAGATTATAGGCGTGAGCCCCCGCACCCGGCCACCTTACTTGTTTTTACTTATCTTAGGGATTGTTCCAGGTTAGCACATGTAGACCTTCCATATTTGCTTTTAATAACTACAGGAATGTTTGTTAAACATTGTTTAGATGGTCCATCATTTACTAGCCTTTTATCGCTGGACATTTTGGTTGTACAATCTTCTGCTGTCCTAACAGTAATTAAATGTTACCCCTTAACATAAATATTTTGTCACATATGCTGATTTATCTGTATTGTCAGTTTGCAGAAATAGAATCGCTGGGCCAAATAGTGTACACTTTTAAATATTTAAAATATTTAAATATAGACATTGTCATATTGCCCTCCTATAGAGGATTTCTTCATTGACTTCTTCCTGGCAATACATAAGAATGCATCCTCCAACTCCTTTCCCCTCTCCCCATCTCCACCTTGGCCATATCAGAGTCTGTCTTTTGCAGGACAAAAGGTTTTGATCTGGGACGAGCATTAATATTTTTAAAACTCACCCCGTGGGTGTCAGCAGTGTTTCAGTTGCAAGTCACAGAAAATCTGCCTCAAACCGAGTTAAACCAAAATTAAAAAAAAAAAAAAAGACGGAGAAGTTGATGGGCGCATATAACAAAAGTCCAGAGAGAAAATGTGCTTCAGGCGTAGCTGGATCTAGGGAGAGCTGGCATGTCATGGCACAGCTTCAGGGGCACAGTCACATTGCATTAGAAAACAGTGTGAAGGCTGCCCCTGGAGTTAGTGGCCATACATTCAGGAACACAACTGAACTTACAGGGACTTGGTCTCTCTTCATTTCCCAGCCCTGTTTCCTTGGGGTTTGCTTTGTTCGCAGGCAGGCTTTCTCCATGTGGCAGCTCTAGGTTTACGTTCTATGAACTTTGTAACCTCAATATAAGAGCCTCTCCTTCTCTGTAGATACAGCCAAAGTCACGCAATTGTTCTTCATTGATCTGACTTTGGTCAGATACTCATCCCAAGTAATTGATCACTTCTGGGAACGTCTTTTGGTTTGCTTGGCTGTCACCCATTCCCTGTTCTTCTGAGAGTAGCCCCTTGATTTTCTTTCTCAATTCTAAGTCCCCATGGTTCTGGGGCCCTTCCTTCATCCAGGGCTGAGCATGCGACCGTAGGCATGGCCAGTCAGCACCCATTCTATCAATGGCCAAAGTGATTCTGATTCTTGGATTCTACCTCTTCGACCACTAACCCATCTGTAAGCTAGACCAGTTTGTCTGAGACTCAGGAGAGTTATAGCTGAAGAATATGGGAGATGGAAGTGCATACAAATCACCTGGCGATCTTGTAGTAAAGCAGATTCTAATTTATTAGATGTGAGATGGGATCCACTGCATTTCTAACAGGGTCTCAGAAGATGTTGATGCTGCTAGTCCAAAGGCCACACTTTGAAGTAGAGAGACATAAAGTGGAGCCAATGGCCTCTCTAGGCTCCTCCTGGTCTAATGATTTTGAGATTTTGTAGCATATACAAAAGGATACGAAACAAACAAAATCTCCACATGCAATCAATTCTAATTTGTCTCCACTTCACATAGCAAATAGAAGTCACATTTTAATGCTCACATATATCCAAAACCATAAATATTATGAAAACATTCATTCACTTAAGAAATACAGTTCCGGCCGGGCGCGGTGGCTCAAGCCTGTAATCCCAGCACTTTGGGAGGCCGAGACGGGCGGATCACGAGGTCAGGAGATCGAGACCATCCTGGCTAACACGGTGAAACCCCGTCTCTACTAAAAAATACAAAAAACTAGCCGGGCGACGTGGCGGGCGCCTGTAGTCCCAGCTACTTGGGAGGCTGAGGCAGGAGAATGGCGTAAACCCAGGAGGCGGGGCTTGCAGTGAGCTGAGATCCGGCCACTGCACTCCAGCCTGGGCGGCAGAGCGAGACTCCGTCTCAAAAAAAAAAAAAAAAAGAAATACAGTTCCATTTCCTGCCTTGATGGGGTTGGGAGAGGAAACCTTCATTGAATTTTTCTGAAAGAATCATACTTTTGACCAATGTTGGCAAGAAAGTAACTTTTCTTTTGGGGACTGTGAGCTCTCTGTTGTCTTACTGAAAACAAAACAAAACAAAATACTGCTGCTGATTCTACTGTCAAGTTAGTGACTTATTTGTACTTTACCTGAGGAACCAATTGGCCCTTGGCTGACACTGGGCTTTATCTATCTAGTTATCCCATCATAGCTGGGTGACCTAGTGGCAAAAACTGGGGACAGTCTACTGTTTTCTTGAGAATAACACAGTCACTCTCCTTCTGTCTCATGACCAACTGCTCTTCACATCTTCTTTTTAAATAAATTCTTTTCTCATCATCTCTCAGTACCGATATCTCAATCCAGGAATAATTTGCACAACATCTAAAGAGTTTCTTTGCTCTCCCTTATTCAAATCGGCTGTTGAATGGACTCCGCAATACCCAGCATCATTTACTGAAACAAAAATGATTTCTTTTGGAAGGCAATTTCATGCCTTGTTATCCCCAACAATGTTTCTGAAATACAAGGTTAGATGGTATTTCCAGAAAGTCCCTATTCATTCCTGAGACTGAAAAGCAAAAATAAAATTTTAAAGGAGGCTCCAGAAGCCCATGGCATTGTCTGCTAGATATCTTCATGCTTTGAGGATCATTGTGTGGCATTGTAAAGATATTTGTTTTAAAATCATGCCTCCTGCAAGGAAAATTGTAGCCTCAAACACTTGTGTCATTATGTAAATAGGTGTTAATGAATCGGTTGTACAAAGTAGACTGTGATTGAGAGTTGCTGTTCTTATGAGAAGATCACAGAAGAACAGCTGGATTTTCTTCTGCCTTTTTTGGAATCCTTATACTCATTCTGCTTCACAGATATGACTTCTACCAGAAGGCAAGTTGTGCAGAATTCTCATCTTGTGCTTTATTTTTTTATTGCTAAACTGTTAAGTAAAGCCAGTCCCATCCGTAAGTTTGAAAAGCCGCTTTAGGACTTAATTATTAAAAGGTAACATCTCCTCCATAAATACTGATCCTCTAGAAATACTGTGGTGTCCACATTTGTCTTTTAAGATTAATATAACCCATCCTCTCCTGTAAGAAATGGGATTTTGAGGCCCTCTCTTGGCTCTGTGTATCTGCGATTGACTCGCTGAGTGTCAGAGTTACCCTTAGAGGGTGCCTCAGCTGGGAAGCCATTGATCAACAAATTGCACCTTGATGGTAGAATAGAAAGAAGAGCGGTGTATGTTGTAGCAGGGAGTTGTCTTTATCCATTAGTGATGTACATACCAGGAGATAGAAGATTTGGGGATTTGTCAATTGGCCTAATGACATTTTCCCAGCAAGTCTTTATTGGGCACCTGCTGTGTTCCAAGGCATAATGGTTGGCTCTGGGTATACAGTGATGATCCAGCATACTGAGCCCTGACCTTATGCAGGTAACTTAAATGAGCTATTTAATGCCTGGACTTGACTTGAAAGATGACGCTAATTCCTAACCTCACTGGATTGCTGTGATAATGAAACACATTTTTGAAAGTATAAAGTATTAAATGCAGAGTTCCTGAGGTCAGAATGATGACACAGCCTCAGCAATGTCCTTAAGCATGAACTTTCTAACATTAGCTCTTTTTTTCTATTATCTGTTTTCATGAAGTTATCCTCACGGCCCTCACTTTGCCCTTTGTCTTTTTATGACAGTTGCATTTTCCTCTCCAAGGATTGTCCCGTTTTCCTGATTCTTGAACAGTGCCAGCTTTTTATCTGCCTTGCAAAATATTTTCTAAAGGAGGGGCCTCCTAAGAAATTTTATGAGTATTTGATAGGAACTTAGAAAGAAAAAAGTGACTATTCACAAAAGATAGTGAGACAAAAACGAAAAGTAGCTTTCTGTATTATACATACAATAAAAATCAGACCTTAACACCCCAGAATACAGTTCTCATGAGACATCTCTGTCATTTCCTAGAGCTAGAAATAAACAGAGAACAGTTTTGAAGTGGGCAAGTAGCCAGCCTTGTCGTCTGTGGATAGGAATGATGAGGGTCATGTTTGAGTGAGGGAGAGAGTGGAGAGGCAGTCTCTTGAGCATGCTATTGGAGCAGCTGAGACTTGGAAGCATGCAGGGAACGTTTCTAAGAATGCCTTTGCTGTACATGTTGGAGGAAGATCTCAGGCTTGCATTTAAAAGACCCCTGGCCTGTCACAGCCTCCCCGGGTATGTTTTGGTTTTGGTTTTTTGGATTTTTTAACTCATTGCACAAACTTTATCTATGATCTGTTAAATGAGGGAGTCCTTCTTCTCTCCGATTCTAATGTCCAGAGTAATGTATGTGTCTCTGTCTCTCTCTGCTCTGTATCCCTGTCTCTGCATCTCTTCTTCTCTCCCACACACAAGCTCTCCACTGCACTTATGTGATTTTATCACTAAGACTGGGAATGCTGAGCAAACCTCAAGTCTGAGCCCCTAAAGAGATGTTTTAGAGGATTTTGTTTACACTTTGTATATTGCACAATTAATGCATCTTAAGAGATTAAGAGCTGCTGCTTTTCTCTGTCCCTGACCTAAGTAAGTAAATGAATGAATGAATGAATGAATGAATAGGCAGCTTAGCATCATGGTATAGTGCAGTGTTGGCAAACACTTTCTGTAAAGGGCCAGATATTTTACATTTTTAAGCTTAAATATTTTAACCTTTGTGGACCGTACAATCTCTGCCGTAACTACTCAAGTTGGCCAGTGAATCATGAAAGCAGCTATAGGCAATATGTAAACAGGTGAGCATAGCTGTGTTCCAATAAACTTATGGACACTGAAATTTGAATTTAATGTAAGTGTTATATGTCATGAAATAGTATTCTTTTTTTTATTTTTTTATTTTTATTTTTTTTTTTGCCAACAGTTTAAAACTACAGCCCTCATGAAAAACAGGCTCTGGGGTAGATTTGGCCCCTGGACCATTGTCGTTTGGCAACTCCTGGTAGAGTGGAAGAAACTCAGAACAAGAAGTGAGAAGCCTTACCTTCCAATTTTGGTTTTACTACTTTTTAGTTTTGACATAATCATTTTGCTTCTAACCTCAGTTTCCCCGTCTGAAAAATGAGTGTGGAAAGAGGGTAAACAGGAACTTTAGAGTGGAGAAACCCGGCAGACACTGCCTCAGTCAGGTGGTCATGGTCAACATCACCAGTGCTAAGTCGTGATAGAGTAAGAAATATTTGGTCTTTGTCCCTGGTTCCTGACACAGAACTTCTATAACCCTTGGAAGTTCCTGAGTGACAGGCATGATAGGAGCATTTTCTATTATTCATAACAAGCCCCTTCAGCCTTACCTGAGTTTCTGCTAATGAGGTGACTTTGGTGGGCCCCTAGATACCTCCAGGATGGAGCTGGTTGCCAAAGGAACCAACCATGTAGTTAGAGAGTGGAACTTTGAGGGCCCCTGATATGGTTTGGCTGTGTCTCCACCCAAATCTCATCTTGAATTGTAGCTCCCACAATTCCCACGTGTTGTGGGAGGGACCCGGTGGGAGGTAATTGAATCATGGGAGCAGGTCTTTCCCATGCTGTTCTCATGATAGTGAATAACTCTCATGAGATCTGGTGGTTTTATAAAGAGGAGTTCCCCTGCACAAGCTCTCTCTTGCCTGCTGCCATGTAAGATGTCCCTTGTTCTTCTGCTGTGATTGTGAGGCCTCCCCAGCCATATGGAACTGTGAGTCAATTACAACTCTTTCCTTTATAAATTACCCAGTCTCAGGTATGTCTTTATTAGCAGCATGAGAACAGCCACCCTTCTTTCAGGGAGTGGTGAAGGGGTCGAGATTGAGTTAATCACCAATGGCCAATGATGTAATCAATCATACCTCTGTTATGGAAGCTCCATTTAAAAACCCTAAAGGACGGGGTTCTGAGGGTTCCAGATTGATGAATGCATCCATGTATCAGGAATGGGGCACATCCCAGCCCCACAGGGATGGAAGCTTCTGCACTCTGCCCCTTCTGGACCTCACTCATGTGCCTCTTTCTTGAGCTGCTCACGTGTATCCTTTATAATAAACAAGAGTAGGAAAGTATTCTCCTTAATTCTGTGAGCCCTGAGGAGGGAGTTTTAGGACTCCTCTGACCCCTGATTTATAGCCAGTCAGAAGTATGGAGGGCCCAGGACTTGCAGTTGGTGTCTGGAACAGGGCAGTCTTGTGGGGCTCTGTGTTAACTCCAGGTAGTTAGTGTCAGAACTGAATTGAATTGAATTACAGGATACCTGGCTGCTGTTCAGAAAACTGGAGAATTAGTGTGAGGAAAAACCCCCACATTTAGTGTTAGAAGTGTTGTGACTGAAGCAGTTGAGAGCCACGTTGATAGCATGCACCCTTGATAGGATTTGATGAAAGTGGCACCCCAGCCCTGCAGTCATCTTTCAGTAAAGCCATTGACACCAGTTTAAGCATGAGGAAGCGACCAAGTAGACCTAGGGACAGTCTACAATATACCCGATTGCCATTTCTCAAAACTGTCAAGGCCATCAGAAACAAGGCAAGTCTGAACCACGGTCACAGATCAGAGGAGACTAAGGAGACATGATTAAACATCATGTTGTGTCCTGGACATGGGATCTTGGGGGAGAAAAAAGACATTAGGGAAAAACTGGTGACATCTGAACAAAGTGTGGAGCTTAGTCAATAGTCTTGTGTTGGTGTCGGTTCCTTGGTTGTGACAAATCTACTGTGGTCATGTAAGATGTTCATATTGCAGGGACCTAGGTTAGGAGAATAGGTGAATTTTGCAACTTTGTTATAAATCTAAAGCTGTTCTACAATAAAAGCTTTATAGTAAGAAAACATTAAGAAAAATCTCCAGGATTTGGCAGTTGATTAGGTAAGGAGGGCAAGGGAGAAGGAGAAATAAAGATTTTTGTCAAAGTCTTTGGCCTGATTACCTCGGAAGTTAGCTATGTAAGTGGACGGAAATGACAGAATATAGGAGGCAGTCTGGCTTGCAATAGGAAATAATGAACTTGTGGTACTAGGGATATATCCATGAATGTGATGTACCATTTAACAGTTGAAGTAAGAAAAAGGGCCAGAAAGAGCTTTTGGATTTCAGATGTTTGGTTTAAAATGACCTCTAGCCTCACAGCATTTGGCATTTAATTCTAATTTAAGAAAGAAAGATGAACTGTATTAAAAATAAAATAGTGATTGAACTTGTATAAATAGCTGGACTCCTGCTCTTGTTTCTATGTTTGTATGTGGGTAAATTTATCTTTTTTTTCATTAATGCATTGCTTGGAGTTGGAGTAGCTATCAGCCCCTCTTTATTTGCAGAAGGACTTAGAGTCATGTTGCCAAGTGAAACATGACTTAAGTGACTCAGCAGCCAGAGCTAGCCCTTTTTCTTTAGCTAGAAGTGCTGGTTGTGTTGACCCAAATATACTGGAGCGCATGTTTTGTTTACTTCAGACAAGAAGTAAGAGCTTTGTTTGAGTCATTCCTTTTTCTATCTTCCCTATTTGTATTTTACAGCCAGAACTGCCTCAAAAATGCACACAGCCATTCATCAGAGGCCTGCGATGTCTGCTGTGCATTAACAGAATATGAAATGTGTGAAATTTATCAGTGTAGGATCAAACCACAGGCAAGACCTCATGCCTGCATAGGTCATGAACAGGCACTTCACCAAAGAAGAAATTCAGGTGGCAATACATGTGTGAAAAAAATTAAACTTTGCGAATAACAGAAGATGTATAATTAAACTTGTGAAGATAGCAAAGAAATATGGAACCAATGCTGGCAAGGGTATGAGGAAGAGTACACTGGCAGGATTATAGATCAACATAATTTAGGGGGAGGGCAGCTTGACATATATATTCCAGACTTTAAAAGGTAGTTATCCTTTGTTTCAGTCACTCCACTTCTAGAGATTATTCTAAGGGAATAATGGGACAGGCATATAAAGATATATGTAAAGAATGACCATCTAAGCATTTTTTTTTTTTTTTTTTTTTTTTTTTTTTTGAGAAGGAGTCTCGCTCTGTCCACCAGGCTGGAATGCAGTGACGCGATCTCGGCTCACTGCAAGCTCTGCCTCCTGGTTCCCGCCATTCTCCTGCCTCAGCCTCCCGAGTAGCTGGGACTACAGGCGCCCGCCACCGCACCCAGCTAATTTTTTGTATTTTTAGTAGAGACGGGGTTTCACCGTGGTCTCGATCTCCTGACCTTGTGATCCGCCCATCTCGGCCTCCCAAAGTGCTGGGATTACAGGTGTGAGCCACCGCGCCTGGCCAGCATTGTTTAAAATAGTAAAGAACCGATGATAACATCTAACAATAAACAGACACTGGTTAGCTTCAGTGTTGTAGATGTAGCAATTGTAATAGAAAGATTTGCATTAAGTTTTTGAAAAAAAAATTTCAAAATGCATTCATATAGTCCAGTTTATACAACTTGTATGTGTGCATGTATACTTCTAAAAGAACATATGCTAAATTTTAAATGCTTTTAAACTGTAAATGGAAATATTTTAATTCTAAACCAAAATGTGGACTCTCAGTGCTAAATTCTGAGTAATGTAAACTGTCCTCTCATAAATTACTATTATTTTTGTAGAGCCTAAAACATGTTCCCATCACCACCCTTATGCTCCCTTTCCAAAATAATCCTGACTTTCTTAAATGAAAATTATAGTTCATCCTAAATTATTAAAAATTTTCATTCACAGTGTGAAGAATCTAGAGCTGTGTTATAGAGAAGCCAGCAAATAGTTATTGTTCCTTAGTTTTATTTTATGCTATAGTAGTTAAAATACCCAAAACAGTGCTTCATAAAAAAAAAAAAAAAAAAAAAAAAAAAAAAAAAAAAAAAAAACAAGTAGCAAAAAAAAAAAAAAAAAAAA
>NW_016823727.1:1699160-1707097 GCF_001698545.2 Rhinopithecus bieti
AACACTATACTTACAAATACAAGGTGAAAAATGGGATTTTAGTGGAAAATGGGATTTTCTTTCACTTAATTTCATTAATTTACATCTTGCCTCATTCCAAATATATGTAAAGTACCTAGATCTTTCAATAGAACATGCGCTGAACATAAAAAAGTGTTCACACACATGAACTAACCAGCTGCACCATCACACTGCCTCCAAGGTAGTATGATAAAAGGCAGGGATGATAAAAGGCAGAACATATTTCCAAAGACACTCAAGATCTCTGAACTAGAGACTTCACCTTTCACACATGAATGAAATGATTCAAAAATCATCTTTCTTCCAAAGTCAATTGAAAACCAGTGTGGTCATGTAGTTCGGATCAGGCCAGGGGCAGAGCTTGAGAAGAAGAGCTGACTGTAGCCAGCAGGGTCCCTAAGTAAATAAGGCTTCATGTAACCATATACAGCCTGACAGAGTAGGAGAAGAAAGGAAAGGAGTGAGCAAGGGGAAAAGGTTTAGAGCACCTGCTCTTTGCCAAGCACTAAACTGAAATGCTTATTGTGTGCTGTCTGATGTAGTAAGGTGCAGGGATATTTTAATGTTCAGATAGGAGTTTGATCTAAATATTTCCAAATAAGTCAGTCTTCTTCCTGATGTTACCCTTGCCAACTGCATGCCATGGGCTGTCATCTCCAGATCTGCCAGTCACCCAGTTAGTTGCTAATGATCCCAGATTTCCCCGCCTCCCACCACTCTTGAGTATCTCATAAGCCACTTCTTAAACTGCCTGCCATAGCCAAGGTGAGGAGGGCTTGGGATTATTTCAAGAGGTCTACCGGATACCTTGGATTTCAGAGCCAGAGTTGTGAACAAGACTTCACTTTTCATGTTCCTCATTTGTATCTGCCTCTTTCCAAAAAGGATTTGAAGTACCGAAATCTTTCAACAGTATGTGTGCTGCGAGACATTTCATAAGAGAGAGAATTTTGGGAACTCTACGCAGAGGGACAGTATTTACAAAAGCAAGACAAAGTGAGCAAAGGAGAGAAAACAAACGTCTTACTGTATGTGGGAATGAGCGAAAGGAGAGGGGGAGAAAGACTGAGCACAGTTGCACATGGGGGTGGAGCTCCTTATGATGTTTTAGTGATTAAATAGGTGACACCTAGGAAGGGTGATCACTTGGCTTTGTGGCAAGAAGTTTGTCTAAGCCATTCCCAGCACCTGGTAGGCTTCTTCCTGTATTAGGACAGCTTCACACCAAGATTCCTTCCGGAACCTTGAGCCTAGTTAACCCTATGCCCATTAACCCTGCCATGTTATACCTGCTATGTCAACCTCTCTTATGCTGACATCCCCTTTTTGTTCTTCACGCACCTCCATCTTCCCACCCCTTAGCACTATTCCAAACCGTCACCACTTCTTCAAGTGGCTGACACCTCCTATTCGCAAGGTTCCAAACAGGGGTCTGTGCACTAAGTCTGGCCCTCTGCCATGTTTTGCCTAATCTACACATCCCACCTTTATTACTGGCAAGAGCCAAGAATCTGCAATCTCCTGTTTGCTGAAGTCTCCAGCACCCTCTGTTGTTTCCTACTCCCCTTCTCCACTCCCTATTGTTCCCACTCTCTGTTATTTCCCAGTCCTTCCTGTGTTCCATGTCTTGGTCTGGGTGGTAGTCAGCTAAGTCTATTCAGTTAATAAAACTTCACAAAGCACTTATTTTGCAATTTTCTATGAGCACATTATATACCAGCTTAAAAAAATTTTTAAGTTAATTAAAAAGCAGAATCTTGATTTCTCTGGATAAACCCTGCAGTGGACATCATTATTTTCCCCATTTAGTAGATTAAGATATCTGAAAGGACAGTTTGTCTATGGTCATTCAGCTGGTACACGACAGAACATAGGAGTCACACTTGGGTAGACTGTACTTTTTTGTTTGTTTGTTTTGTTTTGTTTTGTAGAGGGAGTCTCGCTCTGTTGCCCAGGCTGGAGTGCAGTGGCATGATCTCGGCTCACTGCAAGCTCTGCCTCCCAGGTCCAAGCGATTCTGCTGCTTCAGCCTCTTGAGTAGCTGGGATTACAGGCGTGTGCCACCGTGCCTGGCCAATTTTTGTAGTTTTAGTAGAGATGGGGTTTCACCATGTTGGCCAGGCTGGTCTCGACCTCCTGACCTCAGATGATCCACCCGTCTCGGCCTCCAAAGTGCTGAGATTACAGGTGTGAGTGAGCCATAGCGCCCAGCCTCGGCCTGTGCTCTTGACCATTGTGTCTTCCTTCCTGTCAAGAGAGTTGGTCCAACCATGAGAGACTCTAATTCTACTCTTGGCTTCTCTTTGCCACTTCAATATCCAAACCATGAGTTTCAGAGATTCATTTATATTGTTTATATTATTTGTTTTATATGCTGTGGTAGATTAAAAGTGGTCATGAATTATTTGCAACTCCTTTCATTGAGATGTGGGATCTTACTATCCTCCCCTTGACTTTGGGCTGGTCTTAACAATTTGCTTAAGTGGTAGAATGCAGTGGAGATGACACTGCTTGACTTACGAGGTAGACTGGAAGAAGATTTGTAGCGTCTGCCTTGGTTTCTTTGAATACTGACTCTTAGAATCCAGTTGCCAAGCTGTGAGAAACCCATAGAGAGGTCCACATGGAAAGGAAATGTGGACACTGGCTGACAGCCCAGCTTAGCTCCCAGCCCACAGCCAGCAGCAACTTGCCAACCATGTGAGAGAGCCATCTTGGAAGTGGATCCTCCAGCCTCAATTGAATGACCCCAGTTAATGCCCCATAGAGCAGAGATGAACTGTTCCCGCTGAGCACTGCTCAAATTGCAGATTTCATGAGAAAAGTAAATGACTAGAATTGTCTTAGGCCACCAATTTTTGGGATGGCATATTATACAGCAGTAACTGGAACACCAGCCAGTTTTGCTTAACTAATATACATTAGAATCATATGTAAGATCAAAAAATGTTTTTGCTTTCTTTAATATTAGTGCTATCATAGAAAGTTTCTCCTAGCAAAAACTTAACTTTTAATTCAAGCCATTCCTGGAAATCACTCCAGGAATTATTTTCGCATGCTACAAATGTTATTTTCTCTATCCTCACTAAAGCAAATACCAAAGACCACCTATAGTAGTACACATTTGCTGACCAAATTGAAACTTTCTAGGGAAAAAACACATTTGCTAGTAGAATATCAACAAAGTGACATCAAAATAATTGTAGGAAGTAAGCCAATGTAAAATCAGTTTCTCTATGAATTTGTGAGTTGCTAGAAATTAGGTATGAAAACTATACAGTCTAAAGTTAATTCTTCACATTGCTAAATGAGCAGAAGACTACCATCTCACGTTTTTGGTCGGGGCTCTCCACTTACCCAAGACATTTGCTTGGCAAATATTTTCCTAGCCAAACTGCACAGTCACCCAGGGTGTGTTCTACCACACTGGACCAGCCAAGTTGGACAGTGACTGATTACCAGGGTCATGTGTTTACTGCAAAGGGAAGTCATAAGGTTATAGCTCCCATTTCTTCTGAGCCCTTTGCAGTATGTACTCTCTGTGCTGTTTCCCCAGCAAGATAAGTGAGGTAGGGAAGAGATGCTTTTGAATGCATGGCTGGTCATGAAATGCCTGTAAGAAACTTGATAGGGATATGGGTGATATTGACATATGTATTAGAAAGTTGATTGTTCTATGAAAACCTAAAGAATGATGGGCACTGCTCTAGTCTGAATGTTTTTGTGCCTCCACCCCCAGTCAATTCATATGTTGAAACTTAATCCCCAGTGCAATGGTATTAGGAGGTGGGACCTTTGGGAGGTGATTAGGTCAAGAGGGTAGAGCCCTCATGAATGGGATTAGGCTGAGTGGGGCTTGTTTGCCCCTTCCACCACATGAGGATGCAACAAGAAGGCTCTGTCTATGAGGAAGCAGGTCCTACCAGACACTGAGTCTGCCAGTGCCTTGATCTTGAACTTCCCAGCCTCCAGAACTGTGAGAAATAAATTTCTGTCGTGTAGAAGCCACCCAATCCATGGGCATTTTTTTTTATAGCAACCTGATTGGAGTATGACAGCCACAGTAAATAGTTAAGTGAAAAAAAAAGAAAAAGCAGATTGACAAATGGGAGGTGTGATATTACACAATTTGTTTGACGTAAAGATGGATGAATAAGAGATGGTGAGTTAGGGCTGGGCACGGTGGCTCACACCTGTAATCCCAGCACTTTGCAAGGCCGAGACGCGTGGATCACCTGAGGTCAGAAGTTCGAGACCAGCCTGGACAACACTATGAAACCCCGTCTGCACTAAAAATATAAAAAAGTTAGCCGAGTGTGGTGATGCACACCTGTAATCCCACCTACTTGGGAGGCTGAGGCAGGAGAATTTCTTGAACCTGGGAGGCAGAGGTTGCAGTGAGCTGAGATCACGCCACTGCACTCCAGTCTAGGCAACAGAGTGAGACTCTGTCTCAAAAAGAAAAAAAAAGAGATGGTGAGTTAGAAAGAGAAGTGTTTTTTAGCAAGGCCAAAGAATCTATTCTTTTAGATCAGGGAGGGGTGCTACTCAACTCTGCAGCTCTGAGTTGAAAGTAGCCACAGATTATATATAAAGGGATGGATGTGGCCATGTGCTACCAAAACTTTATGGACATTGAACATTGAATGTCATATATTTTTCACATGTCACATAATATTATTCCTGTCTTCAGTCATTTAAAAGTATAAAAACAATCCTAAGCTCACGGGCTATATAAAAGTAGGTGCAGACTGGCTTTGGCCACAGGCTGTAGTCTGCTGACGCCTGTTGTCATTTGGGTTGGGGATAAGTTGGTGGTTTGCTTTCACTCTCTACTGTCTAAACTTTTGTGTTTTTGGAACTTTTTAGAACAAGTATTACTTTTTTTTTAGATGAGATCTTGGTCTGTTGCCCAGGCTGGAGTGCAGTGGCATGACTGTAGCTCACTTCAGCCTCAAACTCCTGGGTTCAAGTGATCCTCCCACCTTAGCCTCCCAAGTGGCTGGGACTTACAGGCATGCACCACCATACCTGGTTAAGTTTTTAAATTTTTATCTTTAATAGATATGATGTTTCCCTATGTTGCTCAAGCTGGTCTTGAACTCCTGGACTCAAGTTATCCTCCTGCCTCTGCTTCACAAAGTCTTGGGATTATAGATGTGAGTCATAGCGCCTGGCATATGCCTCTTAAAATTAAAAAAAAAAAAAAAAAAGATATTTCCATGTTAGAGCAAAGGAAGAGGAGAAAGTCTCTGTGTGGGCCCCTGTTAGGTTTCAGTGAGAAAAGGACAAGTGATAGCACCTCAGGGCTCTTGTTCGAATAATTCAAGATCTCATTTATTCCCACTGACCCACCCAGAATTGGGTTGAAAGTCCCATTGGTTCTCTCTAAAGAGATTTATGAACTTAAGTTGTAAACAATTTAAGGTAAATAGTGTTACTAATTATAAATTATTTTCATCTGCTTGTTAAAGCCGGCCTATTAGAATATCAGCCCGAGAAGAGGGTGAGCTTAGATTAAGATAACTTGAAAGCAGCAACACCAAATCCTTTTTTTTTTTTTTTTTGGTTTTTATTCTGTATTTTATTACTGAAATATGTTGTCCTACCCATCCCACCCCACAATAAAAATCTCACTCAGGCCCCCCATTTCTTTCCCTCATCCCCTCTTCTACCACACCATCCCGGAACAAGTGATCCAGGATTCACTGACCACTGGCCATTTTGGAGTGTGTCCATTGGGTAGCAATGTGGAAACCACCAGGGCCTTTGTGAAGAAAATGGAGGGGGTTGAGGGAGTCCCAGGAGGGGCTTATTTGAGGGCCTTGGCCACGTGCTCATAGGCGAGCTCGATCTCCTCATCATCTGGACAGGTGGAAGCGAATTCTTCCCGCGCATAGGCATTGCTCAAGTACCGATGCACTCCCCGGAAGACCTCGGGGATGGTGAATCCCCAGTACTTCTTACACACCACCTGTACTATGTGTAACTTTGGCAACAGGTTGCAGTCAGCCAGGGTGAGCTCGTTGCCATCCAGAAACTTCCTCTGAGAGACACCTTCATCTTTAGCACTGGTTTCATCCACTTCTTCTGGGAGGGCGGATGTTAAGTAGTTGTCTAAAACCTTCAGGGCTTTCGGGAGTCCCTTCTCCAGATTATCATTGAGTGCTGGGTTTGAATTCTTGATGTCGGCAGAAAATTTGGCAAATATGTCCAGCCCAGCAGTGTTGGACTCAAGGTTCAGAGCTGCCAGCTTGGGGTACCTGGGAGGGCACAGCACTGCCTCCAGAAATTCCTCAATCTTGTTGGTGTCTGTGTGCACTTCAGTGCCATACAGCAGGCTCCTGGGCACAGCTTCTGCACTGTCTCGGTCCGCCTTTTGGTGTCAATGGTGGTAACATTGAAGGTGACTCCTTTGAGCCACAGTACCATGAACAGTCTCTGGGAGAACAGGCAGTTCCCAATCTTGGCCCCATCACTGCCAGCCTTCACGAACAATTCGACCTGCGGTTGTTCTTCAGCCATGGTTGCGTCGGGCCCACCATATTCTTTTTTAAACGCTGTTACCCATACTAATTCAGACTTCCCTCTCTTCTTATTTTACCCACAACTGACTATGCTTGTATGGTACCTATCTTAGGCTAGTTTGCACTAGGTCTGTTTATGTTCTTTTTGTCTGTCTTCATTCTCTGTAAATTCCCTGAAGGCATGGGTCTTTATATAATACCTTTTATTCATTCACATATTCAACAAGTATTTACTGAGTGCTTTCTACGTATCAGGCATTGTTCTGGGACCTAGGGATACTGGTGTGAACAAAGCAAAATTTTGATCTATGGAGCACACAGTCTTGGTTGAATCTGACTTTGTCCTGTTGATCTGCACTAATGTTTTTCCTCAAGGATAAATTAGCTTTACTTCACAGGTCAACAGGGATTGATTATTAGTGGGTGCTTAGGTAGTGCTGTGATCTGAATGTATCCCCCAAAAGTTTATGTGTTGAGAACTTAATTGCCACCGTAACAGTATTAAGAGGTGAGGCCTTTAAGAGCTTATTAGGCCATGAGGGATCTACCCTCCTGACTGTAGGTTAATGCTGCTATTGTAGGAATGGGTTCCTGATAAAAGGATACATTTGTCCTCCTTTTTCTGTTTCCTGTGTGCCTGCTTCCTTGCCACATGATACCTAGGTGACGACCCTGGCCAGTTGCTGTTGCCATAGTCTTGGACTTTCCAGCCTCCAGAACCATGAGCCAAATAAACTTCTGATCTTTATAAATTACCCAGTCTGTGATATTCTGCTACTGCAGCAGAAAAAGGACTAAAACAGGTAGTGTGTTAGGAGGCATTCTGAGAGTCAACTCGAAAGAGGACCCTTGTCCGTCACTCATCTGGGAGAAGAGTATTACAGCACGTGGGTCACATATATGTCATCCCTTATATAGATTGTGAATTGTGGCACATGGGACGCAACTGAGGGGCAGGGTGATGTGGTGATGGTGAAATAGATAAAGATTTGCTGTCAGGATTCAGATTAATTTCCCTTCTGCCTCTTCTTTGTGACATCACCAGTGGAGCCTTAGTTTCCTTTTTAAAATGGGCAAAATAATGTCTACTTTAGAAGATTATTTTGGCCGGGCGCGGTGGCTCAAGCCTGTAATCCCAGCACTTTGGGAGGCCAAGACGGGTGGATCACGAGGTCAGGAGATCGAGACCATCCTGGCTAACACGGTGAAACCCCATCTCTACTAAAAACTACAAAAAACTAGCCGGACGAGGTGGCAGGCGCCTGTAGTCCCAGCTACCCGGGAGGCTGAGGCAGGAGAATGGCATGAACCCGGGAGGCGGAGCTTGCAGTGAGCTGAGATCCGGCCACAGCACTCCAGCCCGGGTGACAGAGCGAGACTCCATCTCAA
>NW_016823727.1:1707555-1712009 GCF_001698545.2 Rhinopithecus bieti
AAAAAAAAAAAAAAAAAAGAAGATTATTTTAAGACTTTTAAAATCATTACTGTTGTCGTCATCATCATTAATAGCTAATATTTATTGAACATGTGTGATGTCTTGTGTTAGCCACTTTAGAGGTATTATCTCATTTAATTATCTCAATGCTACAAAATAGATCCTACTATTATTCTCATTTTACAGATGAAAAACTGTGACAAAGAGAGGTTACAGTCGAAACAAGATTACACAGCATGTGATCACATGATGTGTGTGAAAGTCCTGTACTGCACCTGGCACATAGTAAGTGCTCAGTATGTGGCCCTTTGCCTCCTTCTTCCTCTTCCCACCCTCCCCTTGCTATATAGCAACAGTGCTGGGGAGACCACCAACTCTTCTTGGGTGGTTTATGAGTCAGTAGGGAAAAGCTCATTCATTCCTTTTTCCTCCTCCAGACCTCCTAAGACTAGACGTGTCATTCATGATATTTCTAATGGAGCCCTTCTTTTCATTTATTATGACTTCAGCCCCAGACTTTGACAAGACTACAGTATCACCTAGAGCCCAAACAGGAAACAGATGATATACCCAAATTAGATCATCTGAAAAGCATTAATGAAGTAACTTCTTACAAAGGTAGAGAGAAAATGAAGATCATTGCAGAGCTCCTTCAGTTTAGTCACAGAAGGGCTAACACCAGCCCAAGACCTGAGTAGGGAAGGGAGTACTTACCCAAACCTGGGGGTGAAAAGGCTCTGTGGAGGGGGCTTCCTGACCCAAGCTGTGCCCTTCCATTAGAGGATGGAGCCAGCCCACAGTGAGCCACAGAGAAGGGAACAAGGGAAATAAGTACCCCAGCCTCCCTGTTCTCTCTCCTTCCCCCTGCTGCTGCTCCTCAGGGGCGAGCCCAGCTGGAAGCCATGTCCATGGATGCAGCCATGTACACTGGACTCCCAGAGAAGGTGGGGTGGATCTTGAGGGGCAGGTGGAAGGGATCAGCACCGCTGCCACCCTGGGCACGCCCAGGAAATGGTGGGGCAGATCGCAAGTTCAGTTTTGCACACTTCTTGGCATTCATGCAGATTCTGACATTCTCCTTGGCTCCAGCTGTTTAACAGATGGCTAGATCTTCCAGGCAATCGGTTACAAATTACTTTTTGTAACTGTGCATTTGGAAAGAGTCTGGCAATGGATTAGTTGGAGAACAAAGAATTGAAACTGGTTCTTCTACATAGCCTTTGAGACTGATTGACTGTATCAGTAGCCATATCTCTTAAAAAACCTCAGTTCACTTATTTATAAAATGAACACAGTAATACGTGCTTCTCAGGGACATGAAAGGCCTCAACTAGGTTAAGTCTAAAGCTTTTATAGGCCTTATTATAATTTTAATGGACTTTTAACAATTTTTGAGACTTCTCATAGAGATGAGAAGTCTTAATGTGCAGAGTAACATAGACCCTCTTGAATTAGATTTGAGATACAGGTGCCTGTATCTTTCTTTAGATTGTTGACTCTGTGGCATATTATAGACTGTCACATCTTAGAGGTTCATCTTGGAGGTGAATAACTTGACTTGAAATGTCATATGGATTTTCTTTGACATTTTGCACTTTAGATCAACAGTCCCCACCTTTTGGCACCAGGGACCAGTTTTATGGAAGATAATTTTTCAGACAGTGGGCAGGTTGAGGGGAAGGAGTAGTTTGGGGATGAGTAAAGTATATTACATTTATTGTGCATTTTATTTCTATTATTATTACATTATAATATATAATGAAATAATTATACAACTCACCATAATGTAGAATCAGTGGGAGCCCTGAGTTTGTTTTCATGCAACTAGACAGTCCCATCTCGGGGGGACGGAAGACACTGACAGATCCTCTGGTATTACATTCTTGTAAGGAGCGCCCAACCTAGATCCCTCACGTGCACTGTTCATAATAGGTTCCGTGCTCCTATGAGAATCTAATGCTGCCTCTGATCTGACGGGAGGCGGAGCTCAGGTGGTAATGGGAGTGATGGGCAGCAGCTGTAAATACAGATGAAGCTTCACTTGCTCGCTCACTTGCTCGCTCGCCTGCTGCTCACCTCCTGCTATGCAGCCCAGCTCCTAATGGGCCACGCATGGGTATCGGCCCATGGTCCCGGGGTGGGGGACCCTTGTTTTGGATGGTCTCAGACATGCTAACCAGGATAATTGGGACCCTCTTTACCTAGGATCAATCACTTAAATCAACTGACTAAACTTCCTCCCTCATTATTGTAGTCTATGTACTACAGCTAAAATCTAGAATAAATTACTGATATAAAAATTGAACATGTAAAGACTGTCATGTCATATATCTACCAAGTACCTTAAGGTTTAGGCAGTATGTTGGTAACTATGTGAAATAACTGAAACTCACACATTATTGGTGGTGGGAATTTAAGTTGGTTCAGCCATTTTGAAAAACCAGCAATTTCCACTGAAGCTAAACGTATACCCACCCCATGAATAGCAGTTCCACTACTAGGTATACAACCAAGAGAAATGTGTACATGTGTCTTCTAAAAGACAATCACAATAGTGTCCATATCAGCCTTATTCCTAACAGCCCCAAACTAATTACTAATCCAAGTGGATATCAACAGGGGAATGGATACAATAAAATGTGGTGCTTCCTATACAGTGAAATACTTCATTGCAATACAAATAATGAACTAATTAAAATATAATAAACTAATGGAACGTTCAGGAAGGTGGATGAATTTCAAAGCTATCATGTTGGGTGAAATAAGCCAGACACTAAAAGAGTACTTTAAAAAAAAAAAAAGAAAAGAAAAGAAAAGAGTACTTTTATGAAGTTCAGGAAGAGGTAAAACTTAATGGTTATGGAAGGAAGTCAAAAAAAAAAAAAAAAAAAAAGATTACCCCTTATGCCAGGGTGGGGCTGGGAAGTACTGATTTGGAAGAGTCATAATGAAACATTCTGGGTGTTGGAAATATTCTGTATTTTGATACAAGTGGTGTTACAGAGGCATACCTATGTAAAAATTCATCAGACTGTATACTTTAGCTTGTGTACTTTACCTACTTTGCTTCTTATATACTATAATAAAAATGGTTTTGAAAAAAATTATTGAGTGTTACAGCCAAATCCGGGCAAATGTGGCAATGATGATACCAGGAAACATAGTGAAAAGTTGACCTTAACTATAACATGATCTTTCTGGAGAGTTTGGCAATGTGTATTAAAGACCTCAGGCACATGCACATAACAGTATTCTATGGAAATCACTAAGATCGTGTGTAGAAGTTTCTTTATAGGGATGTTCATTTCAATGTCCTTTGTAATATTGAGCGTTAGGAAATAACCCAATGTTCAATTTAGAGAATTGGTAATAAATTCTGGAGTAATATGCGGCTACTTAAGAAGTGTAGTGGAGGAAGGGGCTGTGTTTGCTTTCATGTGTGTTTTTATGGAGGAAACAAAGTAGATAGGCCAAAGACTTCAGAAAGTGGTTAGTTGGGCTCAAAAATGGCTGGCTCTAATCATGATAAAGACATTTGAAATATGTGTATTGAATGAAATTGATAGATAGTAGATGTCCGATGATCACATTATTTACAGCCCTGGAAGAAAAATGCTATAGGTCTCACATTCCTTCCTTGAAAATCTGTTTCTTCTCGTATTCTTTCACTTAGCCTTAGATTTGTCTGAGGTCTGTGTATCTGATTCAGACCCAGCAAATAAAATCTTGTCTGTGGTCTTGAAAGTGTATTTTTCCTTTTTAGCATTGCTGGTTGTATTAGTCCATTTTCACGTTGCTGATAAAGACATACTCAAGATTGGGTAATTTATAATGGACTCACAGCTCCACATGGCTGTGGAGGCCTCACAACCACAGTGGGGGGTGAAATGCACATCTTACATCGCAGTAGACGAGAGAGAATGAGAACAAAGCCGAAGGGGTTTCCTCTTATCAAACCATCAGATCTCGTGAGACTTATTCACTACCATGAGAACAGTATGGGGGAAACCGCCCCTATGATGCAGTGATCTCCCACCAGGGCCCTCCCACAACATGTGGGAATTACGGGAACTACAATTAAAGATGAGATTTTGGGTGGAGACACCGCCAAACCATATCATAAAGAAACTCCAGGCCTCTAAGAGAGGCTGTTGATGTAAATATAGGGACTGCGGTTGCTCACACCTGTAATTCCAGCACTTTGGGAGGCCTAGGTGGGTGGATGACCCGAGCTCAGGAGTTCAAGACTAGCCTGGGCAACATGGCGAAACCCTGTCTCGAATAAAAATACAAAAATTAGCCGGGTGTGGTGGCATGTGCCTGTAGTCCCAGCTACTTGGGAGACTGAGGCAGGAGAATCACTTGAACTCAGGAGGAGGAGGCTGCAGTGAGCCAAGATCACACCACTGCACTCCAGCCTGGACAACAGAGCAAGACTCAGTATCAAAAAAAAA
>NW_016823727.1:1712423-1717532 GCF_001698545.2 Rhinopithecus bieti
ATATATATATGTATGTGTATGTATATGTGTATATATATATGTATATATGTGTGTGTGTGTGTGTATATATATATAGAGAGAGAGAGAGAGAGCACGCATGACACTGAGTGCTAAACAGTAAAGCCATTCAGAGGAAAGCTGCTGGATAAAATGGAAGCCTGAAAACATTCCCACAGTAAAATCCTACCCTGTGTTTCGTTACCATTAAATATCCTTTCAGAGTTATCTCTAAGAAGCCCACTTGGAGACATCTAGACTTTCTAAAATTTAATAACGTCTCAGATGGAAATAACATTATATGCTAATTAATTGTCATGGAGTAACATTATTCAAATTGGTAACTGTAACTCCAAAAGATTACATTAAGTTTGATCAGTGGGCACAGCTATTCTCTGAGAAATAAATTCAAAAATTTATTGCTGTCTCTTCTTCTTTTGACCAAAGGAAAAATTAAGTCAGTGACCTTGGTAGGTTTCTTATTTTGAACAATGTGTATGAGATTTTGTGCTATCATTTCTAAAAGCTTTTTTATTCAGATTAGCCAAAAATCTCTGGAAGAGGGTAATTTTTTCATTGGAAAATTCGAGTGTCATGTTATTTTCAAGGTTACCTTGTATTGAGCTGTTTTTTTTTTTTTTTTTTTTTAAATGTCTCAGAGTTTCAGTTTCTAAATCTGTAACATGGAAATAATAATGCTACAACATCTTAATGGTAGTAGAAGAATTACATAGTGTCTGGCATGCAGCAAGTGCTGAATTATTGTAACTCTGTATGTTTGCATACATAATAACTCCAGGCGTATAGCATTATATATACAAGTTATCTTGGTTTCTCATCTCCTACTTACCACCACGTTTGGCACATAGTAGGCATCAGTTTTTTGCCTGAAGTCCCCTATTATGTGGGATCTAAAAATCCAATCAATTGAACTCATAGACATAGAGAGTAACAGGATGGTTACCAGAGGCTGGGAAGGGTAGTGAGGGTTGGCGGGGAGGTTGGGATTGTTAATGGATACAAAAAAAAAAAAAAAAAAAAAATAGAAGGAATAAGACCTACTATTTGATAGCACAATAGGGTGACTATAGTCAATAATAACTTAATTGTATATTTTTAAAATAACTTAAAGCATATCATTGGATTGTTTGTAATTAAAGAATAAATGCGTGAAGGGATGGATGCCCCATTCTGCATGATGTGCTTGTCTCACATTGCTTGCCTGCATCAAAGCATCTCATGCACCCCATAAATGTATACACCTACTGTGTACCCAGAAAACAAAAACATTTAAAATAAAAAAATAAATTTTAAAAAATGAAGTTCCTTGCTTTGGTTTGTCTTATATGGAAAAAAAAATGGTGACTAGTATTTTTTTCTCTAGACCCCACCAACCTGGTGTTTCAGTAGAATGACAAATATTTTCTAGTAAAATTAAACATGACAATAGCAATTTAATCCCTTTCAAAACTCCATTTTATTGGGATTCTTGTGGTACCCTATCCTTCTACCTCATTCATTCATTTATTCATTCCACAAATATTTACAGAACGCCAATCCGAGCTGTGCTGGGGACATCATGAGCAAAACAAGAAGAGTCCCCTGCCCTCACTCACGCTGGGGGTGCCCCGAAGGCATCCCTTTTTTTGCTGTTCCACCAAGCATTTGTCAACCCTAGTTTCCCCATTGCTTATGAGCTAGTCCTGGAGGCCAGCCACTTGCTTCCACGAGCACAGCTGTTCCCTGAGCAGAGGGCCTCCTGGCCTTCCAAGCATTGAGGCCCTCCACCTCCAGACCCTTGCTGGATTTATAGACAGGTCAGTGATTGTGCAGCCGATGCAGAACTGGAACCCTCTCTCCGTGAACTGCATTAAAATAAACTGATTATTGCACAAAATCTTGGCAGAAAGATTTGAAAAATGTCCCATGAACAAATACCAAGTCATCTGAGGCTTGTCCACATGATTTACCAGCATTTTTCACATGACAAAGATGTGAAGGAAAACGAGGGAAATGTGTCAGCCACTATTGGCATGAACCAGAGATATTTACAGAGGAGGGTGAGGGACTCTAGTTCAGAGTCTCCTCCGATTCTTAAAACAGCAAGGATTATGCAAAGATAAAAAGCAAAAGTAAACACTAAAACTGTGAATGAAGCAAGAACACAAAGAGGGGAAATCCTTCTATGGAAACAAGCTTTCCTTCAGAGGAGAAAAACAAGACTCTGCTAAAAAAAAAAAAATCTGTCAGCCTGGAGTAATAAATGGAGGCTGGTGTATGCACCGTGCCTCCTTAGTCCACGTTTCTTTGCTAAAACACGATGTTTTTAAATGGAAATGAACGTTTGGCGGCTGGAGGATTGACGTAGCTGACGCCGGCTCCATTGTGGCGTGGGAGCACAAACAACACACGGGAAGATGGTTTTGGGAGTGAGGTAGAGGGCAAGGGGATGCAGGAAAGTGACAAAAAAGCAAGTGAATTCTATGAAGTCTGGTGTGAGGGCAGAGGCAGCTTGATTTGGGAACTGATTCCTCTTATGTTACTTATCCGTTCATCAAACTAGTATTTCTTGAGCATCTGCTATGTGTCTTACATGGTGAGGGGCTGTGGGAACGCAGTAGAGGCTGTAGCAGGGGAAGGAGCTAACATCCCTCGAGGCCCCACCGGTTGCCAGACAGTGCTCCAGGCTTTGCATTGAAATCCTCTGCAACCCTAAGAACTGCATCCCAGGGCTCCGAGGTGGTGGAAGCTGGCCTTAGAACGAGGTCTTTCTGACTTCAGAGCTCACTGCCTCCCTGTTGTTTTGAAATCTTTTTTTTTTTTANTCAGCCTCCCGAGTAGCTGGGACTACAGGCGCCCGCCACCTCGCCCGGCTAGTTTTTTGTATTTTTTAGTAGAGATGGGGTTTCACCGTGTTAGCCAGGATGCTCTCCATCTCCTGACCTCGTGATCCGCCCGTCTCGGCCTCCCAAAGTGCTGGGATTACAGGCTTGAGCCACCACGCCCGGCCCTTTGAAATCTTTATCCTGTGGTGATTTGCTTTTATGTTTACTTTCAACCAAGGCTAAAACCTTTATTCCTGGTGTGGAATGCCACTTCTCCTTTGATCTTTGGAATCTGCTTTGGGCCACAGTGTCTTTCTGATCCAGAGAACCGTATTCTCAGGCGATACGACTGATTCTCCCTTCTCTTTCTAGCTCCTGTTTTTTCCCCGTGGCCTCTGTATAGGTTTCACATTCAAGCTCTGAATCATCCTTTCTGTTGCCAAATACTCATGCTGAAACCCCCTGCAAGATCTTCTCAGCTCTCTCTCCAAGATAGACACAAATGCTTCCTCTCTCCAAACCAAACTTAGTAGAAAACAAAATGAAAGGGAGGAAAGAGACTCAGTGCATTGCTGAAGGCGCTCCAGGTCCTTCGCTTTTCTCATTCGACAGTCAGATTTTATTTGAAAGACAAAAAGACACGTACACCGTAGACCATGGTAAAATGAGATCCATGGGTTTGATTCAGAGAACTCTAAGCAGAGGCTGCAGAAGAATCATAAACGAACATGACTGTGCAAACTTTAAGATGATCTACAGTATGGCTGCCTTTTACTGAGCACCTACTATGTAGCAGGCACTGCAGTGCTAGCTAGGGAATAAGTTTGGCAGCAAACACAACAGATAAAAAATTTTTTTGCTGTCATGGGGCTTATATTCAAATGGGGAAACAGTCAATAAACCTAACAAGTAAGGTTGGTATGGTAGGTTAGAAAGCGTTAAGTGCTAGGAATTAAAATAAAGCAGGGGAGAGAGATAGGGAATATGAGGGAGTGTGGTTGTAATTTTGCATAGGGAGGCCAAAGAAAGCCTCTCTGAAAAGATGGCATTTGAGTCAAGATGTAAAGTGAGGGAATGAACATTCAGATACCCAGAGAGCCTTTCAGGAAACAGCAGATACGAAGGCCTTGAGCAAGGAGGCCTGGGGTGTGTTCTAGGAACAGGGAACACAGGCGGTGGAGTAGTAAGTAGATGGGCTCTGACTATATAGGGTTTTGTAGGATAGTGACTTTTCTCTAAATGAGATGAGAGCCATTAGGGGCTTTCAAACAGGAATGACCGGATTTGACTTAGTTTTGACAGAGGTTAATGGGGTCAAGAGAGGGGTATTTAAGGGTGGGGGAAATACCAACATGGTTGTATGCCATTGGAAGTGATCCATGGAGAGAGAAAATATGACAATGCAGGAAAGAGGGCAGAATTGCTGGTGCAGGGCCCTTAAGTAAGGAAGGGGGCTCAGACTGCGAAAGATGAGGAAAGGGGTTGGCTTCAGGGTCACAGACAGTTCATCCATGGCAGCAGGAGGGAGGCAGAGTATATATGGGTACAGGAGCAGGTGGGAATAGATGTAGTAGAGGGAATGTGTGGAAATTCTCTCCTGATTGCTTCAACTATTTTTCAGAGAGTAGAAAACAAGATCATAAGCCAAGAGTGAAGATGGAGGAGGAGGAGGTGTCGGAAGTTTGAGGAAAGAGGAGTATGAATTAACCATCTAGCAGCGTGGCAGAGTAAATCGACCAGGGAATGTGGTAGGATTGCCAATTGGCAGTCCTAGTTTCTGGTCGTGAATTTAAAATGCCTGTAATCCCAGCAACTGGGAGGCTAAAGGAGGAGGATCGTTTGAGCCCAGGAGTTTGAAACCAGCCTGGGCAACATACCAAGACTCTGTCTCTAAAAAAAGTTTTAAAAACAAATCATGATGAGATTGGACTTGTTGGTTTTGAAGGCTGAGAATATATGTGTGTTGGAGGGAGTGGGGAAGGGAAGGCTAGTGTTGTGGTGATGAGTTGGGGGTGGCAGTACTTGCCAGGATCTCTTAGAACTTTGTCACTTCCCAGTTACAAGTGTATACAATGAATACTTAGAAGAAAAGTAACACAAAAAAGGCATCAAAGTTCTCGGAATAGTTCTATCAAGACGGTGGAATTACGGACAGTGTTTTATCTCCTTTTCACTGTTTTCCCTTGAACTCCATCCAAGATCCTCACCAGTGAACTCAGTTTAAAAATTCTACCACCTAGGCCGGGCGTGGTGGCTCAAGCCTGTAATCCCAGCACTTTGGGAGGCC
>NW_016823727.1:1718036-1724753 GCF_001698545.2 Rhinopithecus bieti
AAAAAAAAAAAAAAAAAAAAAAAAAAAAAAAAAATTCTACAACCTCTTGCTTGTAATTTATTTATTTACTTTGTATTTAGAGATGTAGTCTTGCTATATTGCCCAGGTTGGCGTGCAGTACATTTTTACAAGGTTCAAATTACTTTGTCTAGAATTTACTAAGGAAAAAACACACATTAAAAACAACGATGACCACAAATAATATCCCTGCTGACGATGTTTCCCTGGGTGTTCTTAATATGTTTTCACAGGATATCCCAGATAAAACAAATGCCTTTCTGTCCTTGAATATGGTTAAGTACAATGCATCCTGCCACAGACTGTATTATATTTTTCTGGCCAGATCCAACCTCTCAGGTTCTTCCAGGAAATGTGTTTCTAAAAATTTCCACAGCCGGTATAGAGAGTCCTTATGTGCCCAGATACACAGATTTGTAATTAGTAATAGCTAAAGGGTTGTTTTCATGTTTTGAGAAGTTATCTGAAGCCTCCAGGGCTATTCGAAGTCAAATTATTCTATATTTCCAGTTTGGTTATCAAATCTCTTTATTTTTATTAGATGAAGAGTGCAGTTACGCTCCTAACCATGATCCTTCCTTATCCCCAGCAGCACTACATGGTAATTAAAACTCCTGGTCCTACAGACTAAGACTATTTCATAAATGTTTGTCGAAACTTGCCAACTTATTATGTACCTAACCCAATAAATACCACAGAATATTTTTGAAATTTCCTATTATGTCCTGTTTTAGGGCAACTATATTGATTTTTCTCCAGGTTGTGAGTATAACACTATTTTATCTAAAGAGACAGATGTACTGAATTTAACATAAATATAGGGACTATCATAATCACAGTGTATTTCCTCATTGAATGAAAACAGAATTGAATGAATGTTTGATTAGTACTACAAAGACCCTCTTAACCTCCATTTCAAGAGACTGACCTGAGTGTTGAGTATGAATCCTGCAGAAAAAGTAAGAACTGCTTGAAACTAGCAACATAGAAAACTGAACTGAATTCTTGAATGTGTCTAAAAGTCAGTACCTCTGTGAGCTCGGGCAGTTTGCTTAACCTCACTGGCCTTCAGTTTTATTGGCAGTTTAGTTACCCTCACTGGCCCTCAGTTTTGTCATCTGAAATATTAGATAATTTGATGAGAACTAGACTTGTTTCTCTTTTTTTTTTTTTTTGAGACAGAGTTTTGTTCTTGTTGTCCAGGCTGGAGTGCAATGGCACTATCTCAGCTCACCGCAACCTCTGCCTCCCGGGTTCAAGAGATTCTACTGCTTCAGCCTCCTAAGTAGCTGGGATTATAGGCATGCGCCACCACCCCTGGCTAATTTTGTATTTTTAGTAGACACGGGGTTTCAGGCTGGTCTAGAACTCCCAACCTTGTGATCCATCCACCTTGGCCTCCTAAAGTGCTGGGATTAATGCTGTGAGCCACTGTGCCTGGCCAAGTTATTGAGAGTATAAAGGGACTATAGGGATTGTCTAATGTCTCTTTAAAGAAAGCAGGAGTGCTAACTCTTAGTTTGTTTCCTTTTCCATTATACTCTGCTGAACTTTCATTACTTCTAAATCAAAAAGTTGATATTTCCAACTTTAAAAGTAGTTGCGGTGGCTCATGGCTGTAATCCAAGCACTTTGGAAGGCCGAAGCAGGTGGATCACGCGGTCAAGAGTTCGAGGCCAGCCTGGTCAACATGGTGAAACCCTGTCTCTACTAAAAATACAAAAATTAGCCTGGCGTGATGGTGTGTTCCTGTAATCCCAACTACTCAAGAGGCTGAGGCAGGAAAACCGCTTGAACCTGGGAGGCAGAAGTTGCAGTGAGCTGAGATTGCACCATTGCACTCCAGCCTGGGCGATAGAGCGAGACTCGGTCTTAAAAAAAAAAAAAGTAGTAGTTTCAAAATTGTGAGACGGGGCACAGTGGCTCATACCTGTAATCCCAGCAGTTTGGGAGGCCAAGATGGGAGGATCCCCTAAGCCCAGGAGTTCGAGACCAGCCTGGGCAATATGGCAAAATCCCATCTTTCCAAAAAAAAAGGCCGGGCGCGGTGGCTCACACCTGTAATCCCAGCACTTTGGGAGGCCGAGGTGGGCGGATCATGAGGTCAGGAGATCGAGACCATCCTGGCTAACACGGTGAAACCCCATCTCTACTAAAAATACAAAAAATTAGCCTGGCGTGGTGGCAGGTGCCTGTAGTCCCAGCTACTCGGGAGGCTGAGGCCTGAGAATGGTGTGAACCCGGGAGGAGGAGCTTGCCATGAGCCGAGATCGCACCACAGCACTCCAGTCTGGGCGACAAAGCGAGACTCCATCAAAAAAAAGAAAAGGCGTGGTGGTGTGTGCTTGTAGTCCCAGTTATTCAGGAGGCTGAGGTAGGAGGATCACCTGAGCCCAGGAGGTCGAGGCTGCAGGGACCCACTGCACTCTAGCTTGGAAAACAGAATGAGACCCTGTCTCAAAAACAAAACAAAACAAAATCGTGATGACTTTGGAAGCAGAATCACACATGCCTGTCCACATTCCACATCCCACGCCTACTGAGCCATCTCTGAGGATCTTTGGATCAACAATCCAACAGTTGTGTTGATGGTTGCACAACTCTGTGAATATGCTAAAAACCACTGCATTGTATATTTGAAATAGGTGAACTGGATGGTAAGTGAATTATATCTCAATAAAGCTAGGTCAGAATTCTTTGGTGGAAGGTGACAATGTTACCAGAAAGGGGTCCCAATCCAGACCCCCAAGAGGGGGTTCTTGGACCTTGTGCAGGAAAGAATTTGGGGTAAGTCCATAGAGTGAAACCAAGTTTATTGGAAAGAAAAGGAATAAAAGAATGGCTACTCCATAGGCAGGGCAGTGGCATGGGCTGCTCCACTGAGTATATATGTGTAGTTATTTCTTGATTATATGCTAAACAAGGAGTAGATTATTCATGAATTTTCCAGGAAAGGGGTAAGCAATTTCAGGAACTGAGGATTCCTCCCCCATTTTAGGCCATATAGAGTAACTTGCTGACATTGCCATGGCATCTGTAAACTGTCATGGCACTGGTAGGAGTGTCTTTAGCATGCTGATGCATTATAATTAGTGTATAATGAATGATGAGGACAACCAGAGGTCACTTTCTTTGCCATCTTGGTTTTGGTGGATTTTGGCCGGCTTCTTTACCACAACCTCTTATCAGCAGGGTCTTTGTGACCTGTAAATTGTGCCGACCTCCTATCTTATCCTGTGACTTAGAATTCCTAACCTCCTGGGAATGCAGCCCAGCAGGTCTCAGCCTCATTTTACCCAGCCCCTATTCAAGATGGAGTCGCTTTGGTTCAAATACCTCTAACAATAGAAACCAATCCAAGTCAACTCAAGTGAGAAAGTTTTCACAGCCCATGTCACTGAAAAGTTCACACTAGATATCCAGGCATGACTGGACCTAGGTCTTAAGCATTAGCATTAAATCCCACACTGTCTCCACCTCTCAGCCCTCATTCCTCTGCAATAGCTTCACTCTCAGGAAGGTTTTCTCCATAGGTGGCCCCTGGCAGTTCTCAGCTTAAATTTTCCCGATTTATCAACTCTAGCAGAAGCATCTCATTCAGCAAAAGTCCTGGAACGAAGTGTCATGGATAGCTTGGGCCACATGACCACCCTATACTAATAAACGCTCACATAGCACTATGTGCCAGTTCTATTCTTGTAACATCCCATTGATGGGGTTCAGGACACACTACCCCAATATATGGCACTTTGGCATACTGTATATTTTAATCTGAAGGAATATGAGAAAACACAGATACAGGAAGTTCTCTCTGACCTTTCCTTCACCCCTCCCTCCCGAAGCACATCATAAAATCTAGGACAGATTTTCTGAGCTTTCCTTGAAGAGGGTCATGAAACACTCATGTGAGAGATGCCTTCCCTATATTCAAATGGAAGGAGCATCCTTATCTCTGAAAGCGATGGGACACAGAGACGAATACAAACAGGCCTTGCTACGTTCCTGCAGGTCACTGCACTCACCCTACACCCTTTGCCCTATCATATTTCTCCACCACCATCCTCTTCATCCACCTACTATGAAAAACACTCAGGTTTCATTGCTTCTCTGTGGTTTCCTTTCTTTATGAAGGCTGCTGTGTCATGTAAAACATATTAAATAAATTTGTGTGCTTCTCTCATATTAATTTGGCTTTTATTATAGGAGCCCTAGCCAATGCACCTAAGGTGGATAGAAGAAAATATATTTTCCCCCTACAGCACTTTATAGATGAAAAACTTAAAACTTGAGGCACACAGAAGTTAAGTAACTTGCCCAGGTTCACACAGTAGTAAGTACTGGAGCTGGGATTTGAAACTCAGGAAGTCTCTGCCTCTACAGTCTGTGGTTTTATTGGTCTTAAATTCTATGCTGGAGCCAAGGGAAAGAAATGTTCAGACTGGCCAGTGCTGGAGCAGATTCGATATTTACAACCTCATTCTCTCCTGATATCCTGTATTCTATCTAGACCCTTGAGGGATGGATGTATATCATATCAGATGTCAGTGAATTTTAGAAAGCAGGTTTGTGAGCACCTTCTGCTTCAGAGACTGGGCTGTTTCTGCATCATATTCATCATTGCCAATATCAGCCCGACTGTAGCTATTTGAAAAGAAGCCTCAGAGTTCGTAATAAAGCAAGACTCAGGCTTCCTGGCTCTAGAATCAGGACCATGTCAAGATCCTGGCCTCTCTTAAAGAAAATTATTACCAGTACACAGCCTTGGGAAGAAACAATACAATAACTTATGCTTCATCAGCAATAAGAAGTAAAACGAGACTGGCCGGGCGTGGTGGCTCACGCCTGTAATCCCAGTACTTTGGGAGGCCGAGGTGGGCGGATCATGAGGTCAGGAGATCGAGACCATCTGGCTCACATGGTGAAACCTGTCTCTATTAAAAATACAAAAAATCAGCCAGGTGTGGTGGCGGACGCCTGTAGTCCCAGCTACTCGGAAGGCTGAAACAGGAGAATGGTGTGAACCCAGGACGCGGAGCGTGCAGTGAGTCGAGCTTGCGCCACTGCACTCCAGCATGAGTGACAGAGCGAGACTCCGTCTCAAAAAAAAAAAAGTAAAATGAGACTTTAGAAATTACCAGAATAGGCCGGGTGCGGTGGCTCAAGCCTGTAATCCCAGCACTTTGGGAGGCCGAGACGGGCAGATCACGAGGTCAGGAGTTTGAGACCATCCTGGCTAACACGGTGAAACCCAGTCTCTACTAAAAAATACAAAAAGCTAGCCGGGCGAGGTGGCTGGCGCCTTAGTCCCAGCTACTCGGGAGGCTGAGGCAGGAGAATGGCGGAAACCCCAGCTACTCGGGAGGCTGAGGCAGGAGAATGGCGTAAACCCAGGAGGCAGAGCTTACAGTGAGCTGAGATCAGGCCACTGCACTCCAGCCCGGGCGACAGAGTGAGACTCCATCTCAAAAAAAAAAAAAGAAATTACCAGAATAAGTGGTAACTAATAAACAAACTCATTATTATAGAATCCAAGGATTAGGCTTCAAGGAACATTATTTTCAAAAGCACAGACCCACATTTGGAGAATTAAAAGTTTTCCATCTTTTCTGATACAGGAAATAAATTTATGTGCATAAATGTTTCTTTTTTCTTTCTTTTTTTTTTTCTTGAGATGGAGTCTCACTTTGCCACCCAGGCTGGAGTGCAATAGCACAGCTTCGGCTCACTGCTACCTCTGCCTCCCGGGTTCAAGCGATTCTTAAGCCTTATCCTCCTGAGTAGCTAGGACTGCAGGCACATGCTACCATGGCCAGCTAATTTTTGTGTTTTTAGTAGAGACGAGATTTCACCACTTTGGCCAGGCTGGTCTTGAACTCCTGGCCTCAAGCATTCTTCCTGCCTTGACCTCCCAAAGTGCTGGGATTACAGGTGTGAGCCACTGTGCCTGGCCTACACAGAAAAATATTTCTAAGGTGTCAGTTACCCTGTTTTTGAGAATTGGTTCACAGGACCACTGGTATCAGAAATCACCTGGGATGTTCTTTATTAAGTCATAATCCCAGTTGGGCTTACACCGGTGGTCCTAGCTACTCAAGAGGGAAGGTCAGAGGGTTGCTTGAGCCGAGGAGTTCAAGGTTGCAGTCAGCTATGATCAGGCCATGGCACACCAGTCTGGGCAGCAGAGTAAGACCCTGTCTCTAAAAAGTAAATAAAATTAAATCATAATCATAAATAGACACAAACATCTGTATTTGTTAAACACCCTAAGTGACTCTTCTGTCCACCAAAGTTTGAGAATCATCACCATAAGTGGCTGGGGCAAAATAGGATAGAAGTAAGACCACTGGGGTCTGTATTAGTTCATTCTTGCACTGCTATAAAGAAATACCTGAGGCCGGGCGCGGTGGCTCAAGCCTGTAATCCCAGCACTTTGGGAGGCCGAGACGGGTGGATCACGAGGTCAGGAGATCGAGAGCATCCTGGCTAACACGGTGAAACCCCGTCTCTACTAAAAAAATACAAAAAAACTAGCCGGGCGACGTGGCGGGCACCTGTATTCCCAGTTACTCGGGAGGCTGAGGCAGGAGAATGGCGTAAACCCGGGAGGCGGAGCTTGCGTGGAGCCGAGATCCGGCCACTGCACTCCAGCCTGGGCCACAGAGCGATACCCCGTCTCAAAAAAAAAAAAAAGAAGGCCGG
>NW_016823727.1:1725115-1731647 GCF_001698545.2 Rhinopithecus bieti
AAAAAAAAAAAAAAAAAAAAAAAAAAGAAATACCTGAAACTGGGTAATTTATCAAGAAAAGAGGTTTAGTTGGCTCGTGGTTCTGCAGGCTGTACAGGAAGCATAGCGACATCTGCTTTTGGGGAGGCCTCAGGGAGCTTTCATTCCTGGCAAAAGGCAAAGCAGGAGCAGGCATTGTACATGGTAGGAGCAGGAGTGAGAGAGGGGGCGGTGCGCCACACTTTTAAACAACCAGCTCTAGTAATAACTCACTGTCTATCACGAGAACGGCACCAGGGGGATGCTGCTAAATCATTTACAAGAAACGGCCCCCATGATCTGATCGCCTCCCACTAGGCCCCTCTTGCAACACTGGGGATGACATGAGATTTAGGCAGGGACACAAATCCACACCATAACAGGGTCTTAAAATGAACCAAAAGTAATGGCCATAGGAAGGAATTTCTACTAAGTAGGGAAAGGGGGCAGCTTATTTTTCTCAAAGGCCACCATATTTTGAACAGCTTTAATTGTTAGGCGGTACCCCTAATGTTTATGTCTTTTTTTTTTTTTTTAAGACAGGGTCTCACTCTGTCACCCAGGTTGGAGTGCTGTGGTGCAGACATGGCTCACTGCAGCCTTGATATCCGGGGTTCAAGCCATCCTCCTACTTCAGCCTCTCAAGTAGCTGGGACCACAGGCATGCACCACCACACCCTGCTGTTTATATTTTGTAGAGACAGAGTCTCACCATGTTGTGTAGGCTATATGTATTAATCTGTTTCACGCTGCTGATAAAGACATACCTGAGACTGGGCAATTTAGAAAAGAAAGAAGTTTAATTGGACTTACAGTTCCGCATGGCTGGGGAGGCCTCACAATCATGGCAGAAGGCAAGGAGAAGCAAGTCACATCTTACAGGGATAGTGGCAGGAAAAAAGAGCTTGTGCGGGAAAACTTCCCCCTTGTAATAACCATCAAATCTCGTGAGATTTACTGTCACAAGCACAGCATGGGAAAGACCTGCCCCCATGATTCAATTACCTCCCACAGGTCCCTCCCACGACACATAGGAATTCAAGCTGAGATTTGGGTGGGGACACAGCCAAACCCTATCACTATATATTTCCTTTCTTTCTTCCTTCCTTCCTTCCTTCCTTCCTTCCTTCCTTCCTTCCTTCCTTCTTTCCTTCCTTCCTTCCTTCTTTCCTTTTTTTTTTTTTTTTTCTTTTTTTTTTTGGAGTTTCACTCTTGTTGCCCAGGCTGGAGTGCAGTGGCACAATCTCAGCTCACTGCAACCTCTGCCTCTCAGGTTCAAGTGATTCTTCTGTCTCAGCCTCCCACGTAGCTGGGAATACAGGCGCCTGCCATGTAAGCTAATTTTTGTATTTTTAGTAGAGACGGGGTTCACCATGTTGGTCAGGCTGATCTCGAACTCCTGACCTCAGGCAATCCACCCGCCTCGGCCTCCCAAAGTGCTGGGATTATAGGCATGAGCCACTGTACCTGGCATATCTTCTCATTCTTTGTGTTCAGAATTGTTGATCTCTATATTCATTGCTAGCTCTGTAGAGCAGAAAAGAGCACTAACCAGTGAATTTTATTTAAGAATTTTTCAGATGGAAAATGTACTCTCATGAGCTATAAACTGACTAACCAACAACAATAATTAGCATTAGTGAGAAAAGCAATTGTTAAATAATAAGAGCTAACCATTTTTGAGTAGACTATAGTAAGCACTTTACATGCATTATCTCACTCTGTCCTCGTCACCTTATGCATGAATGGATGGTGATATTATCTCTATTATCAGACGAGGACACTGAAGTACAGACATTAAATATTGTGTCCTAGATCACAAATATTGGGGCAAAGTTGGACTCAGTCAGACCGAGTCTGTTTAACATTAGAGCCCATTTGCTTTTAACCTTTGAGCCATGCTCTCTTGTCCTCTCAACAAGAATTTATTATTCTCCAGGAGACTGAAAACAGAGTCTGAAGAATCATTGACTGCAACAAGTGAGCATTTATTATATAGTGGAAAAGAAAGCTACTCTGCCCGTGGCTCTGGGACTCACCATTCTAAGAGATCTAGCTGATGTGCACAGAGGCAGGCTTTTATGTCTCAGGTACCTATTACCCAAATTAGGACAAAATGGTGCCCATATCCTGTGGGGCCCCTCAGTGCTTCCAGAGCGTTCCAAGGGTCAGATTTCTCCTGCTTCCTGGGTCTTGGATCCTTGACTTTGTGAGGCCATTTTAGTTGCTGCTCTTGACCCATCCTAAAGGTCAGAGCTGGATTAAAGATAGAATAACATGCCTGGAAGAATCCACCATAGCAACCTCTCTAAGTGCACTTTTGCTCCAATTCCAGCGACCACTCTAAGCCAAGCCGTGAGTTCATGTAATGGGATATCTGAAGATATATGACCTCAGAAATTCACAGAGCAGGTGGGACCCTTGCACAAATCATTACAGTATAAGGCAACGTGTAGTAAAGTGTGGGAGCTCTGGTGTCCAACTGCCTGACCCAAGTCCAGTGTCGCCACTGCCCTTTTAGAGATAGCACTTAACCTTTCTCAATCACGGCTTTCTCAGCTGTAACAAGGAATAGTAGTAAGAGCACTTGCACATGGAGCGTATCATGAGGATTCAATGAAATAAAATGTATCAAGTGCTTCTTAGGATTCCCATCCCATAGTGTATGTTCAATAAGTAGCTCTTATTATTGCTGTAAACAATAAAGGAGATACTTATTTGAGATCTTCTTTGAGGAGGAGCATTTGATCTAGGCCCAGATGGGAGGAATTTCTGTGAGAGAGGAGGGATTATTCTATGCAGCAGTGGAACCATAACCTGCAAAAACACACAGGGAGAGGCAAGGCACATGCAGGGCGTGGTGAGTGAGGCAGAATGGCTGCGGGGCAGAGGGTGCGGGAGTGTAGGAGGAAAGGAGGGAAAGACTGATCAGAGGGCGTTTGTGGAAAGTCTCAGAGAATGGTGAGCATCATGTTAATCTCCTAGTCCATGCCTCAGGTTTGAGAACTGAATACCCACTAAATTAAGAATTGCACTTTTTTTTTTTTTTTTTTTCCGCATTTATAATACTTACGATCCTAGCCAGGGTTGACTTGAAGGCAAGAATAATTCCTTGGCAGTTTTAGGAGACCACATGAATTACGCATTCCTGGTTACGTGGACTCTCAACTTTTTGTAAACCATGAGTGTATTACCAAAGGTGTATGGTCCCTTGTGCAGCCACCCCCACAGCCCCCATCCCACCCCACCCAACCCCTGCCCTGCTGGCCAGCTACAACCTAGCTACAACCACAAGAGCCAAAGCAGCCCAGAAGACAGTGCTGATCGGGGTGTCCCTGTCATTGGACAGCCCTAGACTCCAGGCCTGCGGTAGGGGCGGGAGGGAGGGTAAGAATAGGAAGGAAAGCCAGTCTCTTTTTGCAGATAGAGAAGAGGGTGCCCAGAAGAATTGTGCTGAGCTGGTGATTTTAGCTGTTATCTGCTTGGATGTAGGATTGATTCACTCCTACTTCGAGGTTCTCAGAGCCCAGAATGTTCCATAACTGAAACGCCTGATGCATTTGGTCTCTGTGGCACTTCATTCCCCACCCCCAACCCCATTTTAGTATTTGTAATAGCGATCCGCGAAGGGCAGGACTTGAATGTTTTAAAACTAAAAGAGGATAAAAAGTAAAGTCCTAATAATGGTTCTCTTCTGTCTTTGTCCCTCTAATTAGAGAAGGCCATATGCATGTCTCCATAGGAAATGGACGGTTAGGGAATTGGTACCGTGCTGGAGTTGGGTGTAATCTTGCCCTGCCTGAGGGAGGCCTGATGTTGGAAGTATATAAGGGAATCTGAAAGCTTGGCTGCTCTAATAATTAGACTGGCTGTACTGGTTTTTCTTTGCTTATTAAATCACAGGCCAGCAACACCTCTGTGGCAGGAGTTGTATACCGAATTGGTACACTGTGAGATCCAGAGCAAACTGAAAGTATGTCACACTGAGCATTTTCACAGATCAGTCATGGCCACAAGTTTAGGCCTGGCTTAACCTGATTCACTGGAAATCAACTTCAACAGCACCAGCTGTAATGAAAAGTAAATATGCAGGTGTTTGTTGTTATATATTTGGCATTGTTAAGCTATCACTGAATTTTTTTAAACTCTTGAATCAGTTGGTGAATGTACATGTATCCAAACAGCTTGCTTTCAGACTGTGTACAATATCTTCTTTTTTTTTTGAGACAGTCTCCCCTGTTGCCCAGGCTGGAGTGCAGTGGTGCGCCATCATGGCTCACTGCACCCTCAACCTCCCAGGCTCAGGTGATCCTCCCACCTCAGCCTCCCAAGCAGCTGGGACTACAGGCGCACACCACCAAGCCCCTGGCTAGTTTTTGTGTATTTGGTAGAGATGGGGTTTTACCATGTTGCCTAAGCTGGTATTGAACTCCTGGGCTCAGGCAATCTGCCTCGGCCCCCCAAAGTGCTGGGATTACAGGTGTGAGGCATTGTACCTAGCCCATAAGTATCTTTTAATGCTTACCTTCAATTACGATATTGAAGATATGGGAAATACCTTGCATTTGTATAAAGCGTTTTTACTGGTTGTTTCAGTTATTTGAAATCACGCATCCTCTGTCAATCTTCTGGCTGATTCAGTTGTTTGATTCTGCCCAGAACCAAGTGCGGTATAATAAATATTAGCCCCTTGATCCATAGAGGATGCTGACCCTGAGTTGAGTGACTTATGCAAGATGATAAAGCTAGATAGTGGCTGGCTGGAAGGAGCAGCCCACTAGGTCATCTGCTTGTGGGTTCAGTGTTGGGGTTTCTCCACCACATTGTGACAGAATAGTCTGGCTTGACTGGTTTTTCTAAAGCACTGATTTTTCAGCTTCCCAAGAAAAGCAGAGTAGATCCTTTTTTTGTTTGTTTTGTTGACCCAGTTATACACCTTCTCTTCTATAGATTTTCCCATCTTCTAAGATGTGAGAAGCACATTTTATGCATAGCCAATGATTTTTTAAACCAAACTCATAAGCAAAATCTGAATTTCTTTGGAGCAGGAAGCAGAGAAAACAAATACCTTTTCTGTGCTGATTGCTCACATAGACATGCTAACGCACACTCTGCAAAGGGGTTGGGTTTTAGAAATTTAAATTATTTTGTTGTCACCTAAAATAAAACCCTCCCTAGACACTCCCCCAGCACTCTCTTTTTTATTTTTTATTTTTGAGACAAGCTTTCACCATGTGGGCCAGGCTGGTCTGGAACTCCTGGCCTCCAGTAACCCACCCACCTCAGGCTCCTAAAGTTCTGGGTTTACAGACGTGAGCCACCGTGCCCAGCCTCCTCTGCCCTCCCTTCACCTATAGCCTTATCTTCTTCCTTGTCTGCTTCGCAGGCCAACCCTGGAGAGAGTTGGCTAACTTCCTGTCCTCATTTTCTCATCTTCCTCTTGTTTCTCACTCTTCTTCTGGCTGGACACTGGCCAGGTTTTTGTTAAGGTCACCACCAGTGGTCTCCACGTGACTCAGTTCAGTGGACTTGAGTTTTTCAGACTCAATTTATTTCCTCTCTTAGGGGATTTAGTACACACTGTGACCTTGGGGAAGTTACTTCTCTAAATTATTTGCAAAATGGGCACAGCACCTTCCTCCTCGGATTGTAGCGAGGTCTAACTGACATAGTTTGTGGGAAGTGGTGAGCATAGTGTCTGCTACAGTGAGAGGTACATGGTAACCCCTGGTTCCTGTGACACTGTATTTTCCCTATGCCTTTGGCTCCTTCTACTCCTCTGTACTATCATGAAAAGAAATGAAATGTGTCTGCAGCAAGAGGACTCTGGATGTGAGGTGTTAAAGGAGGGACAGTCCTAAGAGAAATCTTAAGCAACTGAGTGGTGGTGCCATTTGCTGAAAGGTGGGATCCTAGAGGAGCCAGAGGGGCATGGAGGAGGGCGGGCACATTTGGACATAGTGAACCACCCATGTGTAGATGAACTGGATGTATGGGTGAGTAAGGCTGGAGGTCAGAAGAGACATAGGAGCAAGAGGCTCCATGGCCGGGCATGGTGGCTCATGCCTGTAATCCCAGCACTTTGGGAGGCTGAGGTGGGCAGGAGTTCAAGACCAGTCTGGCCAACATAGTGAAACCTTGTCTCTACTAAAAATACAAAACTTAGCCAGGTGTGGTGGCACACGCCTGTAGTCCCAACTACCTGGGAGGCTGAGGCAGGAGAATCAGTCGATTGAACCTGGGAGGCAGAGGTTGCAGTGAGGCAAGATTATTCTGCTACACTCCAGCCTGGGCAACAGAATGGGATTCCATCGAAAGAAAGAAAGAAAGAAAGAGAGAAAGAAAGAGAGAAGGAGAGAAGGAGAGAAAGAGAGAAAGAGAGAGAGGGAGGGAGGGAGGGAGGAAGGAAGGAAGGAAAGGAGAAAGAAAGAAAGAGAAAGAGAGAAAGAGAGAGAAAGAAAGAAAGAGAGAAAGAGAGAAAAGGAGGGACGGAGGGAGGGAGGGAGGAAGGAAG
>NW_016823728.1:0-2846 GCF_001698545.2 Rhinopithecus bieti
CACCGGACAAATGAGACAGGGTCATTTATAACCTGACATGTCCATCCTATTGCTGTGTCCAGTTTCCACTGGCTGGAACGGGACCTCATATTTTGTCTTTGTCCTAATTGTCTAGTAACTTAGAACTTTTTAAAGAGGCAAAGGCAGAGAAGAACAAAGGAAGGAGGAAGTAATTTGTGGAATGCTGAGAAAGGTAAAAACACCTTCAAATAAGGAAGAGGAACAGGCCATGACCTAATGCTTGCTTGAACCAGTATAAGCATGCCAGGGCAAATTTTCAGGCTAAATTGTGGGAGCTAAGAACATAAAGTTCATTGATTTCTTTATTATGGCTAGTAGATATTTAAGAATGTTAGCACAGGTCTTTGAATAAATTTTGCTTCTAAGAGAAGTTACTATTTATTCCTAATTAGACAGGGAGGAAAGTCTTTGAAGAGGAACCTCTACTGTACTTTTTCAGTCGTGTACTGAGTACCCAGAACGTGCTGGACCCTGGCATGAGAGCTGTGGAGATAATACAGATCATGCCCTATGGAAGCACAAAGTCTGAAAAGGAAGAGAAATTGTAGCTGTAATGTATGGTAGAGAATATCTAGTGCCATTAAGCCCTGGAAGCTCGGAGATAGAGCAGGTGTTCCATGGAAGAGGGGATGCATTAGAGAAGGATTCTGGATGAGGTTACATTTGAACTGACCCTTAAAAAATGAAGATGTATCCAAAATCTGTGGGATACAGTAAAAGCAATACTAAAAAGGAAGTTTATAGCAGTAAATGCCTACATGGAAAAAAGAAAAACATCACTGGGTGTGGTGGCTTATGCCTGTAATCCCAGCACTTTGGGAGGCCGATGCAGGTGGATTACCTGAGGGAGGTTGGGAATTCGAGACCAGCCTGGCCAACATGGTGAAACCCTGTCTCTACTAAAAATACAAAAATTAGCTGGGCGTGGTGGCACACGCCTGTGATCCCAGCTCCTCGGAAGGCTGGGGCAGAAGAAACACTTGAACCCGGGAGGCGGAGGTTGTAGTGAGCCGAGATCGCGTCACTGCGCTCCAGCCTGGGTGACAAGAGCGAAACTCCATCTCAAAAAAATAAAAAAATAAGAATGTCAAATAAACAGCCTAATGGCGCACCTCAAGGAACTAGAAAAGCAAGGACAGACCAAATCCAAAATTAGTAGAAGGAAAGAAAAAAGATCAGAGCAGAAATAAATAAAGTTGCAACTGAAAAGACAATACAGAAAAGCAACAACTGTTGTGTTTTTTTGAAAAGATGAAAAAAATTGACAAGCCTTTAGCTAGAAAAGAAAAAAAAGAAGACCCAAATAAATAATATTAGAAATGAAGAAGGAGGCTGATAGCACAAAAATACAAAGGTCATTGTAGGAGACTGTTATAAATAATGATAGGCCAGCAAATTAGGAAACCTAGAGGAAATGGACAAATTCCTGGAAACAACCACCAAAATTCAACCAGGAAGATATAGAAAACCTGAACAGATTGATAATAAGTAACAACATGGAATCAGTACTAAAAAGCCTCCCAGCAAAGAAAACCCCAGGACCCAGATGGCTTTATTACTTGAATTCTGCCAAATCTTTAAAATTTAAACAACTAGGCCATATATGGTGGCTCATGCCTGTAATCCCAATGCTTTGGGAGGCTGAGTCAGGAGGAGCACTTGAGGCCAGGAGTTTGAGACCAATCTGCGCAACGTGGTGAGACCCTGTCTCTACAAAAAATATAAATAAAAAATTAGTTGGGCATGGTGGCGCCTACACGGAAGACTGAAGCAAGGTGATCACTTGAGCCCAGGAGGTCAAAGCTGCAGTAAGTCAAGATCACACCACTGCACTCCAGCCTGGGTGACAGAGCAAGACCCTGTCTCAATCAATCAATAAATAGTAAAGAAAAACTAGCACCAATTCTTAAACTATTCCAAAAAATTGAAGACAAAGGAATTTTTTCCTAACTCATCCTATGAGGCCAGCATTGCCCTGATACCAAAACCAGACAAGGACACAACAAAGAAAACTACAGGCCAATATCCTTGTTGAACATAGATGCAAAAAATCCTAACCAAATACTAACAAACTGAATCCAACAACACATCAAAAGATAATACACCATGATAAAGTGTGATATATCCGAGGGATGCAAGGATGGTTCAACATACACTAATCAATAAATGTGATATACCACATCAACAGAATGAAGGACAAAAGCCATATGATGATCTAAATGGATGCAGAAAAAGTATTTGATAAAATTCAACATCTCTTCCTAATAAAAACCTTCAATAAATTAGGTATAGAAGGAACATACCTCAAAATAATTAAAGGCCATATGTGACAGACTCACAGCTAAATCATCCTGAATGGGGGAAAGCTGAAAGCTTTTTCTCTAAGAACTGGAAGAAGACAAGGATGCCCACTTTCACCACTGCTGCTCAGATAGTACTGGAAGTAGTCCTAGCTAGAGCAGTCAGGCAAGAGAAGGCAATAAAGGGCATCCAAACTGGAAAAGAGGAAGTCAGATTGTTCCTCTTTTCAGATGACATGATCTTCTATATAGAAAAACCTAAAGACGCCACCAAAAACACACTTAGAACTGATGAATAAATTCATTAAAGTGACAGGATACAAAATCAACATGCAAAAATCAGCATTTCTATACACCAGTAACAAACTAGCTTAAAAAGAAATCAACAAAAAGGCAGGTGTGATGGCTCACACCTATAATCCCAGCACTTTAGGAGGACGAGGTGGGTGCACTGCTTGAGCTTAGGAGTTTGAGACCAGCCTGGGCAACATGGTGAAACCCTATCACTACAAAAAAAAAAATATA
>NW_016823729.1:0-4991 GCF_001698545.2 Rhinopithecus bieti
TGCATTCATTCAGTGAGTTAAAGCTTTCACTACATTGCCCAGTTGGAAACTGTCTTTGAGGAATCTGTGAAGGGATATTAAGTGGCGCCCAGAGGCTTGTGGTGAGAAAGGAAACGTCTTTTGATGAAAATTGGAGAGAAGTTTTTGGAGCACCTGCTTTGTCATGTGTGCATTCATCTCATAAGATTAAATCATTGTTTGGATTGAGCAGTTTGAAATCACAGTTTCTGTGGTACCTGAGAAAGGACATTTGGGAACACTCTTAAGAATATGCTGAAAAAGGTATACCCTCCGATATAAAACAATAGGAAACTTTCTGTGAAAATGCTCTAGGTCACGTGAAGTTCACTCACACAGTTAAGCTTCTGTTTTCATTGAGCAGTATTTTATCACTGTTTTGTGTTAAACAGCTAAGCAATACTCGGGAGCCCTTTGAGGCTTATGGGGAAAATGGAAATATTTTCAGAGATACTGGAGAGAAGATTTCTGAGGAGCTGCTTTGTGATGTGTGCATTCCACTCACAGAGTTTTACTTTTCTTCTCATAGAGGATTGGGGAATCCCGGTTGGAGAAAAGCTACCAGGGGACATTCGGGACTATATGGATGGCTTTGGTGAAAAGGAAATATCCTCAGACAAAACTGAAAAGAAGCTTTCTGCGAAACTGCTTTGGGATATGTATGTCTATTCATCTCACATTGATAAAACTTTCTTTCTATAACGCAGTTTTGAAATGGCATCATGGATGGATTCACAAAGTGACATTCAGGAGCATATTCATGCCTGTGGGCCAATAGGAGATCCCTTCAGATAAAAACTGGAGAGAAGCTTTCTGAGAATCTGCTTTCTGATGTGTGCATTCCACTCAGGGAGTTATACCTCTTTTCTCATAAGGCAGTGTGTGAACACTGTTCCTGTAAAACTGAAAAAGTGACATTTTGCAGTGCATTGAAGACTACATCAAAAAGAGTTATATCGTGTAATAAAACATAGAAAGAAGCATTCCAAGAAACTGATTTCTGACGTGTGCATTCATTTCAGAGAGTTAAGGCTTACACTACGTTGTCCAGTTTGGAAACTCTGTCTTTGAGGAACCTGTGAAGGGATATTAAGTGGTGCCCAGAGGCTTGTTTTGAGAAAGGAAACGTCTTAAGATGAAAACAGGACACACGCTTTCGGAGCAACTGCTTTGTGATGTGTGTATTCATCACATGGAGTTAAATCATTCTTTGGATTAAGCAGTTTGAAAAAACTGTTTTTTTGTAACCTGAGAAACGACATTTTGGAACGCTCTTAAGAATATGCTGAAAAAGAAATACCCTCCCATAAAAACCAGAAGGAAACTTTCTGTGAAATTGCTCTAGGTCACATTAGGTGCACTCACACAGTTGAGCTCCTGTTTTCATTGAGCAGTATTCTAACACTGTTTTATGTTAGTCCACTAATGGATACTCAGTAGCGCTTTGAGGTTTATGGTGAAAACGGAAACATCTTCAGATAGATACTGGAGAGAAAATTTCCAAGGAACAGATTTGTGATGTACGCATTGCACTCACAGAGATATACTTTTCTTCTCATCAAGGATTGGGGAATCCCATTTGGAGAAAAAGCTACAAGGGGACATTCGGGATTATATGGACGGCTATGGTGAAAAATGAAATATCCTGAGAAAAAAACTGGAAAGAAGCTTTCTGTGAAAATGCTTTGTGAAAGATATGTCTATTCCTCTCACATAGATAAAACTTTCTTTCTATTATGCAGTTTTGAAAGTGCGACATGACGGATTCACGAAGGGACATTCGAGAGCACATTCAGGCCTGTGGGGAAATAGGGGATATCTTCAGATAAAAACTGCAGAGAAGATTTCTGACAAACTGCTTTGTGATGTGTGCGTTCCACTCAGGGACTTTTACGACTCTTATCATATGGCAGTGTTTGGACACTGTTCCTGTGAAAGTGAAAAACCATTTTTTGCAGCGTCTTGAAGACTATGGCAATAAGTGAAATATCCTGAAATAAAACCCAGAAAGAAGTGACCCAACAAACTGCTCTGTGACGTGTGCACTCATTTCGGAGAGTTAAAGCTTACACTACGTTGCCCAGTTTGGAAACTTCGTCTTTGAGGAACTGTGAAGGCATATTAAGAGACGACCCTAGGCTTGTGGGGAGAAAGGAAATGACTTTTGATGAACACTGCAGAGAAGCTTTTGGAGCCACTGCTTTGTGATGTATGTATTCATCTCATAGAGTTAAATCATTCTTTGGATTGAGCAGATTGAAATCACTGTTTCTGTGGAACCTGAGAAACAACATTTGGAAACGCTGTTAAGAATATGCTGAAAAGGAATACCCTTCAATAAAACCAGAAGGAAACTTTCAGTGAAACTGCTCTAGGTTTTATGAATTCCACTCGGAGAGCAAAGCTTCTGTTTTCATTGAGCAGTATTCTAACACTGTTTTTGGTTTGTCAGCTGAGGATACTCAGGAGCACTTTGAGGCTTATGGTGAAAGTGGAAATATCTTCAGATAGTTACTGGAGAGAAAATTTCCGAGAAGCTGCTTTGTGATGTGTGCATTCTAATCACAGAGTTATACTTTTCTTCTCATAGAGGATTGGGTAATCCCGTTTGGAGAAAAGACTACCAGGTGACATTCGCGAGTATATGGATGGCTACGGTGAAAAAGGCAGTATCCTCAGACAAAAACTGGAAAGAAGCTTTCTGTGAAACTGCTTTGTGATAGATACCTCTATTCATCTCACATAGATAAAATTTTCCTTCTATTACACAGTTTTGAAACTGTGTCATGGACGGATTTGTGAAGAGACATTCGGGAGCACATTCAGGCCTGTGGGGAAATAGGAGATATCTTCATATAAAAACTGGAGAGAAGCTTTCTGAGTAACTGCTTTGTGATGTGTGCATTCCACTCAGGGAGTTATACCTCTATTCTCATAAGGCAGTGTTTGATCACTGTTCTTGTAAAAGTGAAAAAGTGATATTTTGCAGTGCTTTGACGTGTATGGTGAAAAGTGAAATATCCTGCAATAAAACCCAGAAAGAAGCATTCCAAGAAACTGCTCTCTGACGTGTGCATTCAGTGTGTGTTCATCTTATAGAGTTAAATCATTCTTTGAATTGAGCAGGGTGAAATCACAGTTTCTGTTGAAACTGAGAAAGGCAATTGGGAACGATCTTATGAATATGCTGAAAAGAAATGCCCTCCAATAAAACCAGAAGGAAACTTTCTCTGAAACTGCTCTAGGTCACATGAAGTCCCCTCGCACAGTTAAGCTTCTGTTTTTATTGTGCAGTATTCTAATGCCATTTTAGGTAAGTCAGCTAAGGGATACCCGGGAGCGCTTGGAGGATTACGGTGAAAATGGAAATACCTTCAGATACTTACTGGAGACAAGATTTCCTAGGAGCTGCTTTGTTATGTGTGCATTCCACTCAAAGAGTTATAGTTTTCTTCTCATTGAGGATTACGGAATGATATTTGGAGAAAAAGGTACCAGGGGACATTCGGGAGTATATGTATGGTTACGGTGAAAAAGGAAATATCCTCAAACAAAATTGGAAAGAATCTTTCTGTGAAATTGTTTTGTGGTAGATACGTCTATTCATCTCACATAGAAAAAACTTTCTTTCTATTACACAGTTTTGAAACTGCGTCATGGAGGGATTCGCGAAGGAACATTTGGGAGCACATTCATGTCTGTGGAGAAATAGGACACAACTTCAGATAAATATCAGAGAGAAACTTACTGGGAAACTACTTTGTGATATGAGCATTCCACTCAGGGCGTGTTATGCCTCTTCTCATAAGGCAGTGTTGGAACACTGTTCCTGTAAAACTGAAAAAGGGATATTTTGCAGCGCATTGAAGACTATGTCAAAAGTGAAATACCCTGAAATAAAACCCAGAAAGAAGCGTTCCAACAAACTACTCTCTAACGTGTGCATTCTTCTCAGAGAGTTAAAGCTTACACTATGTTGCCCAGTTTGGAAACTCTGTCTTTATGGAATCTGTGAAGGGATATTAAGTGTGGCCCAGAGGCTTGCGGTGAGAAAGGAAACGTCTTCCAATGAATACTGGAGAGAGACTTTTGGAGCAACTGTTTGTGATGTGTGTATTCATCTCATAGAGATAAATCATTCTTTGCATTGAGCAGTTTGAAATCACTGTTTCAGTGCAACCTGAGAAAGGACATTTGGGAATGCTCTTAAGAATATGCTGAAAAGAAATCCTCCAATAAAATCAGAAGGAAACTTTGTGTGAAACTCCTCTATGTCACGTGAAGTTCACTTGCACAGTTAAGCTCCTGTTTTCATTGAGCAGTATTCTAAGACTGATGAAGGTTAGTCTGCTAAGTGATACTCGGGAGCCCTTTGAGGCTTACGGTGATAATGGAAATGTCTTCAGAAAGATAGTGAAGAGAAGATTTCCGAGGAGCTGCTTTATGAGGTGTGTATTAGATTCACAGAATTATACTTTTCTTCTCATAGAGGATTGGGGAATTCCGTTTGCAGAAAAAGCTACCAGGGAACATTCGGGATTATACAGATGGCTATGGTGAAAAGGATATATCCTCAGACAAAACTGGAAAGATGCTTTCTGTGAAACTGCTTTGTGATAGATATGTCTATTCATCTCACATAGATAAAACTTTCTTTCTATTACGCAGTTTTGAAACTGCATCATGGATGAATTCATGAAGGGACATTTGGGACCACATTCAGGCCAGTGGTTAAATAAGAGATATCTTCAGATAAAAACGGGAGAGAATCTTTCTGAGAAACTGCTTTGTGATGTGTACATTTCACTCAGGGAGTTATACCTCTTTTCTCATAAGGCAGTGTTTGAACAATGTTCCAGTAAAATGGAAAACGTGATATTTTGCAGCGCATTAAAGACAATGGTGAAAAGTGAAATATCGAATTTGGTGGCTCTGGGCGGAGCAAGATGGCCGAATAGGAACAGCTCCAGTCT
>NW_016823730.1:0-1188 GCF_001698545.2 Rhinopithecus bieti
TTGACCTCCCTCAGCCTCTTTTCTCATCTGCAGTGTAAGGCTGACCCTTACTACATGAGAAAATGACAGTGGAAGAGTAAATTAACATGTGTAAGACATTAGTCACAGAGCCTGGTACCTGATGAGCCCTCGGTAAACATTCCTTTCAGTCCTTTCCTTTCACCATCCCATTTTTCTTGCCCTCACCCATCTTTTCCTTCAACTTCTTTCTCTTCAGTAACTTTCTCCGTCTAACCTGCCAATTAAAAAAGCCACAGTACCCATTCTCTCATGATTCTGATGGTATGTTCTTGTGATAGAGTCTGCTATCCACTCAAGGCAATGGTATTATGTATATGGAGAGGTCTCTTTGCAACAAGAAATCCTGTTTATGTTCACACAAAATTTATACATGATTTCCCTTAACTTACACATACCAGTCTCAATTCTACCCTGCTATTTCATACATGCACTTCATTATTTTATTCTTCAGTTTTTCTCCTTACACCTTAAAAATTAGGATAGCACAAAACAAAATAAAGGCCTGGGCCAGAATAAGGTATTCTTTTAGCAAGATGAATGCTTTCCTTTTTCAAGATAAATGCTATCTCCAAGGCAGCCCCGAAGCCCATTTCTGGGTTTGGCTTACATCACAGCCATTCCACTCTAGGACACATTCTTAGATTCCCAGGAGATAATGATTGTCACAGAAGCCAACTCACTGTGAGTATTCCTACTGTTGGGTAAAGGAATGTTTACAGAATGTTGTGTATGAGGTACTTCTCCTAAATTCTTCTAGTCCTGGAAGTCAAGATTCCCACTAACCAGTTTTATCTCCAGCTGGCCTGCCTGGACCCTGATTGCAAAGTACCTCCCCACTCTGGATGGCCAGGGTGGCACTTTTGCCTATTCCCAAAATTATAAGAGCTCACATGCTGATGCAGCACTCACTATGCACCAGGCACTATCCTAAGAGCTTTTCATGTAGCTACAGTCATGAAAAAAATATCCTAAGTGTCACCATCCCCATTTTTACAGATTTAAAAAAAAAAAAATGATGGCAGAGAAGTATGTGCCCACTGTCACCTAACTCTATAATTAAACCTCATCCTCCACTTCATCTGGTGAGAGGGCACTCTAAGATTTACAAGTTCTCCTGAATGACACCCACCTTCAAAATGATTTTGTCCCATTTGCTTTCAGGATTTG
>NW_016823731.1:0-1259 GCF_001698545.2 Rhinopithecus bieti
AAAATAAATAATACAATATAATCATAGTTTGTCTTCTTGTATTATTTTGCTCCTTGGACCACAAACTGATACAAACTCGGTAAAATTAAAGAAATATGTTGAGGATTTGATTGACAATACCCGACCGGCTGAGATGACCAATGCCCAATATTATTCAAAGAATATTCTGGGTTTTATAGATTCACTATTTTTAACTTAAAAGGAAACTAACAGGTTTATATGGTTTGTAATAAACTTGAGTAACATATATGAAGTCCTTACCAAAAGTCCTCAGAGTTACAGAATGAAATTACTTCAGTGCAATTTCAAGTATAAGATTTATGGTGTACTTCTCTTATCTAAGAGGGAAAATGCACTTCTTCATGCACATAATCTCACCTTCAGCAAATGTTTCCTTGATCTTCTTTTCTTTCACTTTTCAACCTCTTGCAAAAGTAGATAATACTTACTGACAAAGCTATTTACCCTGAATTAAAATCTCAGAGACATTTTTATTTCCCACATCCTGTTCCTCACAGGAGCCATGGCTTGTCCATTCTAGCCCTTCAATGATGCTGTACTGCTTACCACATCAAGACTAGACTCCTTAGCCTGACACTGAAGTCTCAGAGATACCTACCTTACTGCTCCAGCCTTAGAGTCAACCATTCCCTTCACCTGTCCTTTTAAAACATTCTGCCACTTTGCCTTGCTTATGTCGTTTTCTCTCTGGAAAGCAAACCTCTTTTCCATGTCTGTAAAACCCTAACCTCATATTTCACCTTTGACCTCTTCCATGAAGCCTTCTCTTATTTACCCATTCAAAAGTACTTTCCTCCTCATCTCAACTACAGGACATTATCTTTTCCTGCAGCATTTCTCCCATGCATCCTTATTTTATAACACATTTGTGTGTATGTATATATACACACATTTCTCTCATTTACTATATTTTAACCACACTCAACCAAAACTCTCACAATCATTGTCATATAACCAAGAGCCCTATAGTACGGTTCCTTTGCCAACAATATCCACTTAAATGCTTATCAAATGAAAGTACAAACATATTATCTGATCAGAGAAATGAAAGCTTTAATAACGTAGCAGTGATAAAAAAAATGATGTAAGACAAAATAGGTTATTAAAATGTAGTATGCTGTCAAATATAAGCTAATGGAAACTATTTTCCAGCTTTTCTTATATCAGTAAACAAGCAAAAAATACTTTTATGAATAATGTTTACAGATTCTTTAATCTTTCCATTTAAACCACATAGG
>NW_016823731.1:4612-6600 GCF_001698545.2 Rhinopithecus bieti
TTTTTTTTGTATTTTTTTTAGTAGAGATGGGGTTTCACCGTGTTAGCCAGGATGGTCTCGATCTCCTGACCTCGTGATCCGCCCACCTCAGCCTCCCAAAGTGCTGGGATTACAGGCTTGAGCCACCGCGCCCGGCCGGAAAATATTTTTTACTTATTGAAGCTTATTTACTTTATATTACCATGCCTTCAGTCTCTCTTACCAGGTCTGTGCCATTCACACATTAGCCATTGTATCTCTCTCAGGCCCTATTGCGTTGTTCAATGTCAGCACAGAAGGCAACTAAGAACATCAATTCTACCGGTTAAAGACATTTATCCAATAATTTGCTCTTCTAAGTGTACTAGTTGGATATATACATCTCTTGGGGTAGAACAATCTGAGTATGTACAAGTCATTTCCAAAGTGTTTGAGTTAGTTTACTAAGAAATAGAATTGATTTCCATTTGATAGCTATTTAATATGAAATCATGTTAAAATTTTACATTAACATGAAATATCCAATTAATAGTTGCCTAGATTGCCTACGTCTTAGTGGTGGTTATACTGTATGCATTTCAAGGTTTCCTCTATCCAGAAGGAAAGTGTCTTTTGCATCCTTGTATGTGTTTTCCTCTCTCCAGCCATGACAGGCAGGGAGAGACACATATATGACTTATTTTATAAGGTGCAAAAAAGATGAACAAAATGGCCACTCTACAATCTTCTTTTATATATCTTCAAACAATAAAAACACAAACAGCAGTTCTAGAAATGGGAAATATTTGAAAAAGCTAAAAAAAGTTTTATGTTATTTTAATAAGCTGAGTTATCATCGGATGATAATGAAAATAAGACAGAGTGAGTCACTGTATCAACTGATCAGGTGCAATCAGTTAATAAACCATATATAGCAATTTTAATTGTAATCATCTGACCAATAAATGTTCCACATAAAGATTAATAACTGAATTTAATTTAATTCTATCTACCTAATCTTTAATAACTTTCTAAAATGGTACATGAATACAAAATACCTTTAATAGGACACTATTTCAATAGCTAATTCTGATCAACTCTTTTTCCTAGTAAATACAAATGCTATATTATGAAAGATACTAAATATATTTTATATGTTCAAGTACATCTCCAAAATTTAGTTAGGTATACAGCAAAATTTCTCAATAACTAATTGACACAAAAGAAATTTCTTTATTCCAATTATCCTCATTCAAGCTTGAAAATTTCTTCCATCTTGCCACGTCTTTGAAATTGGGCTGTTTGAGTACACAGAAACCAGCACACAGCCAGAGAGCCTCAGACAACATTTTAATGACCTACGTCAGTCACATTCAATCTTTCTGTGAAGGACCCCTTCTGTAGGTAATTTTCCCTTCTGCTGAGATGTAAGCCTATTTCTTCTTGTTTTGTCCTCAGTGGGAACTGAAAATAACTGGTCACTATGCTGTACATAACAACCTCTCACAGAGTGAAAGTTCCCTTCTCATTCCCATCATGCTCTCCAAATAAACAACTGCAGTTAATTTAACCTAACTGCATAGATGTTATTCTTCAAATGTTTAATTTCTCAATGGTAATTAGAATCCATTCAAAAGATCCATTGCAAAGGCTCCTGTCATCTGCTGGAAAAGCAAAGTTCTTGATTTTGCATACAAGACGCTCCTTGAGCTGACCCTTGTCTACCTTTCTAACCTGCCTCCTGCTGCTGTCTGCCTGATTACAACTGCTTAAACGTACCACGCAGTTTCATGCCACTGTGCTTTTGCACCAACAGTTCTCTCTGTGTAGACTGCCTTCCTTTTGTTCCTTTTATCCACCAAGAAAATACCTACTCGTATTTCAAGACTACTCAACTTCCACGTCATTTCTGAAGACTTCTTTATCTTAGAAGCAATTAATAACTTTTTTTGGCTATCTTCATTCAATGTAAACATTTCTCTCTCTCTCTTTTTTTTTTTTTTTTTTTTTTTTTTTTTTTTTTTTTTTTT
>NW_016823731.1:7183-18945 GCF_001698545.2 Rhinopithecus bieti
ACGCCATTCTCCTATCTCAGCCTCCCAAGTAGCTGAGACTACAGGCACCCGCCACCTTGCCCGGCTAGTTTTTTGTGTTTTTTTTTTAGTAGAGACGGGGTTTCACTGTGTTAGCCAGGATGGTCTCGATCTCCTGACCTCGTGATCTGCCCATCTCAGCCTCCCAAAGTGCTGGGATTACAGGCTTGAGCCACCGCGCCCGGCCCAATGTAAATACTTCAACACAGTAGTCTCTCGCACTCAATATGAGATCTTACATGGCTAGAGACTTTGCTTTGGTAATATTTTGAATCCATGGTGCCTAGGGGATGTTAGAAAATACTAGATAGTCAATAAATGTTTCAGAATGCAGATTCTTCTTTACATAAACTCCAACTTTTGTGGGCTATAGAGCAATACTCCTAAATTTAATTCTATACTTATATATGTATGTGTGTGTGTGTGTGTGTGTGTGTGTGTGTGTGTGTGTGTACCTGTGTGTAGATATGACCCCACAACACACACAGAGGTTGACTACAAAGGCCAGACTTTTCCAGAACACATATTTGCTAGAGTTAGGTGCAAGTGAATGCCAGAATAAAGTTATAATTTGTCACTCAGGAAATGGAGCACCGTACATTTTTTTAGGGGAGGCAGATTAGGAGCAAAGCAAATATGAATGAGAAGTACATTCATTAATCCACTGTGAGCTGAGGACTGTGCTGAACACTAGGGATAAGAGATAAATGATGCACGGTACTTTTGAGGCCTTAACCTTAGAATTTAATAGAAAATACAAAATTATATAGAAAAGAAACGACATAGGAGAATAATTTGGTGGCAAATGTCCAGGACTGATATACTTAAAATGATAACTAGGGTATGTGTAGAAAAGAAAAAAAAAAGGGCAAATTCAAGAGAGATTGTAAGGAAAAACAGGATTTAGTCAGTGAATATTAAGATGAGGGAAAGGGAAAAATCAAGTACTCCAAAAGTTTTAAGTACCGATGATTAAAAGAATGTTGTATCATGTCCAGAATAAGGGGAACAACTCTAGAGTAAACTGGCTTTAGGAAAAGCATAGCAGCTCAAATTTTAAACAGAAGTGTTAGCTATGTGAAGATACACTATGAGAAGACGGTCATAACCATTCTATTCTCTTTGCTTCCCTTATCCTATATGATTTAGCCTAATTATGGTTCTTAAACATATATATGATCATGTCATTCCCTTCCTTAAAAAAAGCAAATGGTTCTTTACAACTCATGTAATAAAGTTCAAATTTCTAATCAGAATAATTATTAAGCATAGATTTTGGATTCAGACAGCACTAGGTCTGAACCTTGACCCTACCGTTTACTACTTGTATGACTTTGGGCAAGTTACATGAATACTCCATGTCTCAGGTATCTTACCTATAAAATGAGCATTAGATAAGCACCTGTGTTCATAGACATGTTTGTAGAATTGAATAAGACAGTGTATTATTATGGGCACCATCATCATCCAGATAAGAAGGATGAGAGCCTACCTTAGCTTCCCATCACTATAAACTAAAAATCCCTCTGTTATCTGGCTCGTACTCTGTTGTGATCTTATCTCTAGCTATTATCGTCTCTCAAGTTCCCACACTCACTTCAGCTACGCTGGATACAAGTACAGAGCTTTCTTTTCTGCTTTGTTCACTTTTAAATACTCAGCATCTAGAAAAGTGGGTAGCACACAATAGGCACTCTATCTGTATTTGTTGACTGCACGAATGGATGAAGATTTCCACCCATTTACTTATGTTCCTCCTGACCTCGGCACACTGTTCTTCCTTCCTCAGGTGATAATATCCTACTCCTCTTTTAAGGGGTAGGAGAACGAACATTTGTTGCCTATGTATCATGTGCCTATAACTCAGGCACTTTCATAAGTGCTTTTTTTTTTTTAAATCCTAAAATCAATTCAGTGACTTAGCTATGAATATGCCATTTTTATAGATAAGATAGAGCTCATAAGTTTTTTGATCTAGTTCCCACACTTAATAGGTGTTGGTGCCAGAACAAAACATGGCAATTTATGCACACTACGAATTTAAGATATACTTACTGGATTGAACTGTCATGGGTGAGGAAGATGGTATGTGTGTGGAAAGGAAGGATCTTTCAGGGAGAGTGGTAGTTACTAGTAATAAACCTTTCTCAACTTCCCTGAATAGAATTAATAAATTCTGGACCAGACGTGGTGGTTCACACCTCTAATCTCAGCACTTTGGGAGGTCAAGGTGGGCAGATCACCCGAGGTCAGGAGTTCGAGACCAGCCTGGCCAACATGGTGAAATCCCGTCTCTACTAAAAAACAAAACAAAACAAAAATTAGTCAGGCATGGTGGCACATGCCTGTAATCCCAGCTACTCAGGAGGCTGGGGCAGGAGAATTGCTTGAACTCAGGAGGTGGAGGTTGCAGTGAGCCGAGATTGCGCCACTGCACTCTAGCCTGGGTGACAGAGCAAGACTGTCTCAAAACAAAACAAAACTACTAAATTCTGTCTTTGTTCTCTGATAGTGGTTTCGATATACTCTAATTATAGAACTTATTCTACAATATATAATTTTGTGTACACAACTAGTCTCACCCACCAGATTGTGAACTGCTTAAAAATGAGGACTATATCAATTTTATTCAGCAAATGTTGAATGAATAAATTCTTTAGACAGGCCAAAAATAATTAGAGTTGATTTGATGTTAATCTTTGGTGACCTTCAAGCACTGTTTGAATACAGTGCAAAGGATTCAAAATTAAAAGGAATGGATAGTCAGAAAGAAGAGGTAATGTGAATGAATAATTTATTCCAAATATTGACTGTGGATAATAACCAGATAATACAGGAGGCAGCAGAGCCAGCAGCTGGAAAATGGTGAGGTTAGTGACAAAAGTTATTCTAATTATTGTCCCGAATAAGTTCAGCATAATTAGGCCTGAAGGGATCAGGCAATGGAAGAAATAAGAACGAAAAATCAAGAATTCATGAGCATTTGCTACTTCATTGGTTCTCAATCCGTGGTCCCTGGACCAGCAATATCAGTATCACCTGAGAACTTGTTAGAAATGCAAATTTGGGGGCCCAACCCCAAATCAACTAAATCAGAAACTCTGAGGGTGTGGTCCAGCAATTTGAGTTTGAACATACTAGGGGAAAAAATTCTGATATCACCTCTAGGTGATTCTGATGCATGCCACTAGGGAGACACTAGGCTATTTTCAAATAAATTTCCAGGCAAGAAGATGCTTAGCAATTGTCTATAGCTTGCCTAGGTCCTCTCACAATTGCTTTTACATATAAAAAGTTGAAGTGTCAATGTTTTCAGCTTAGTGCCAATTTAAAATAAGAGAGAAATTATCTAGCAATTTGTGGCATCTGAAGGACAGAATTGCTCTGAGTGTTCTTGATTAATTCACATAAAAATGAGACTCTTTGGTATCATAATCTATCAGCTACCTATCCAAAAGTAGATGAGACAAACAGTATGCTCCATGCTGTGAAGATTCCAGATACATTGCTCTTCAGTGTTCTAAACTGTCCTTCATCCTTCACCTAAAACTGTATTGAAAAAATACTTAAATGCTGCTATAGTATGTCTTTTTTCTTTTTCTTTTTTTTTTTGAGACGGAGTCTTGCTCTGTCTCCCAGGCTGGAGTGCAGTGGCCGGTTCTCAGCTCACTGCAAGCTCTGCCTCCCGGGTTTACGCCATTCTCCTGCCTCAGCCTCCCAAGTAGCTGGGACTACAGGCGCCGGCCACCTCGCCCGGCTAGTTTTTTGTATTTTAGTAGAGACGGGGTTTCACCGTGTTAGCCAGGATGGTCTCGATCTCCTGACCTTGTGATCCACCCGTCTCGGCCTCCCAAAGTGCTGGGATTACAGGCTTGAGCCACCGCGCCCGGCCAGTATGTCTTATCTACTATGTATCATCAGAGTGACGGACTAGATAACCTAGCAGATTATTCATGCCTTCCAACTCCTGCTCAAGCAAATCTGCATTGTTGCTTACATATTTACTCAGGGAGTTTGAATCAGATTCTGAAATTGTAAGTTGCAGACATCAGGTTTCAGTGCTTGCCATAAAAGTTCTTGTATCTAAATAACCTAATGCCTTGCTTGACCTCTATGCCAAACAGTTTACATGTATGAAATCAGACTATGGTGGGTGTATGTAAAGGAGAGAGCCAAGGGAGGAAGCTTCATTCCTGCTCCATGGCACTGACATATGCTGATACTGCATTTCATGTGTCATCATACTCGTTTTGGGTTGAAGACCAAGAGTGAGAATGGGGCTAGGTTCATGTGTTACCATACATTATATAGGAACAAAGCAGTGGACCTTGGCTCCTTGCCCCAAAGCAATCCTGACCTCAATTGCAGGGTGGCACCGAAAACAGTTCTCTTGACAGGACGTGGTGGCTCACGCCTGTAATCTCAGCAGTTGGGGAGGCCGAGTCGGGTGGATCACCTGAGGTCAGGAGTTTGAGACCAGCCTGACCAACATGATGAAACCCTGTCTCTGCTAAAAATACAAAATTAGCCAGGTGTGGTGGCACATGCCTGTAATCCCTGCTACTTGGGAGGCCGAGGCAGGAGAATCACTTGAACCCAGGAGGTGGAGGTTGCAGTGAGCCAAGATCCTGCCACTGCACTCCAGCCTGGGCAGCAAGAGCAAAACCCCACCTCAAAAAAAGAAAAGAAAACAGTTCTCTTCTGGAAACACGCAAGAATGTGTGGGAGGAACACCTGGCTTTCTTGCATGAATGGCTGTAGAGTGTAAACTGGTCTGAGACAAAACTGATTTTGCATAAAGAGTATAAGAAATGAAGTAGCAAAGGAGCATGGATATCACTAAAGGAAATGTTTCTGCACACATTAAAGGAAGACTATCTTTAAAGCATATTAAAACTTAAATGTGAGAGAAAAGTTCAAATCTACAGCGTATCCGAAGGAAGCCCTTTTGGATCTCCCCTTTCCTTTGGAATTTACATGAATGGCCATATGAAGTTCAGCAAACTTATCAACAGGTCCTGTACTCAGGGGAAAAAAAAAAATTGCCTAATCCTTCCTTCTGTGTCAAGGAAACATTCCTCACACATAGCAACATCACACAATACACATATATAATTGTCCTTGAAAAGAAAAGAAATACTGAAACTCAGTGAAGAGATCTGGTTGAGTCAATGGAATAAAACCATCTAAACTACCAATACAGTCATATAATTCAACTTTTTTAGTGAACATTTTCCTTAATCATGGCTTCCTTTTTCCCTATTATATTTGTATATTCATGGAACAGTTAATATTTAAGCAATCATGAATGCTCCAGTGCATATATCAAAACAGCTACTACTGCTTGCCAGTCTTGATACAGCACATGAATTCTAATGTTAGTCTCCTTTATTTAGACAAAATTAAGTTCTGTGCCCTCTGCCAAGGGTTGTTTACAAATTATTGCTTTCTTCAATACCACCACACACTGCAATAACATTGAAAAAGATAATGTATTTTTAAGGATTGCAATTACCATAAAGACGTTAGTTCTGTAGCTATGACCGGACAGGTTTAATACATGTTTTCCCAGCTTTATTTCTAAATCTGTCACCAAAAATGCTTTTCTGGGCACCACATGACTAGGGCTGACACTAATTCAGCCAAATGTAATTTACGGTGGAAAGAGGTCTTTATCCTTTATGTAGGCCTGATAGTCCTTTTTTAGAACCTTTAGTTTGGTATTATAATAGTACTTCCAACCAAAAGGAAACAGATAATATCAATTGTATAGTCAAGCAAATTAAAAGTTTTACACTTGTTAGCCTAATTTATAGTAGCAATCTGTGAAAGGAGAGCTTAAACTTGAAACCATGACAACATTAAATGGAATAAGGATTCATCTCAATTGCCACCTTCCAGACCAGCAGGGCATTTGTGCTGTTAGTTTCCTGTACAAGACAAATTCTGTTTCCTGCCCTTCCTGCTCCCCTTCTCAGCATTTTCCCTTCCAGCCCCACTTATCCAAGGAGAATGACCTGCATGTGCATTAGCCTGCATTGCCAGGACCAGTGGCAAATTAACCATCATTTGTACTCACTGGTTTTAGGAAAGGCCAGAATGAATTAATGAAATATGTCTATACAAAGAAAAGTTGTTCTGGTACTTTCATATGCTTTTAATCATCCTGTCTGTAGTTGGCTTACCAAATATTCTTCTGAGAATAGTTTTAATAAAAATCAAATTATTTAAATTGGTATAGGAATAGTTTACAAGTACGAATGTTTGTTGGTGTTAGATGGTTTCTTCTCAGACATGGGTTAAGCATGTAACTAAAACTTTTAACTTTTATTGTTATGAGCATTTTACTTAAATTGTTTTATATGTATGAGGTTTGAGAGTAGATGGAATAAATTTATTTTTATGTACATAGCTCCAGATTGTCACTACCACCAAAAGAGTCCATAGGACTCATTTGCTCTGTCTATACACTGTAAATAAATAATAAATGGCATTTAGAGGTTTAACCTTTAATAAATGGCATTAAATGGCACTTAACATTAGTGATTTTAGCTATTTATGAAAATTTTGAAGGTCTAAGACACAGAATACTACAAAAGCGTAATTAGAATTCAGTATTGAGGAGCAGCTGTTTAAGAGTGAGGTATTTAACCATGTTGATGTTTCTAGCTATATTCATCCATGCTGTATATTCGTTGATGCTATAAATATTATTAATTTTAGGCCTATTCTCTCATTGAACATTTTCAGTGTCTGGTTTCCATTTTTTTGTGGGGGAATCACTGTTTTGGATATAATTACAGATAATGCTGCTGTGAACACTTTTTTTTTGTTTGTTTTTGAAGACAGGATTTTACTGTGACCTAGCCTGGAGTGCAGTGGCACAGTGGCATGATCACGGCTCACTGCAGCCTCGACCTCCCAGACTCAGGTAATCCTTATACCTCAGCCTCCTGAGTAGCTGTGACTACAGGCACCCACCACCATACCCTGCTAATTTTTGTATTTTTCTGTAGAGACGGGGTTTTGCCATGTTGCCCAGGCTGGTCTCAAAATCCTGGGCTCCAGGGATTCGCCCATCTCGGCCTCTCAAAGTGCCGAGATTACAAGCTATATTATCCGGGCTGCTATCGAACTCCTGGCTTCAAGCAATCCTGCCTCAGGCTCCTAAAGCCCTGGGATTATAGGTGTGGGCTACCATGCTTGCCTTTAACCATTTTTAAGCACACAGTTCAGTGGGGTTAAGTGCATTCACACTGTTGTGCAACCATCACCACTATCCATCTCCAGGACGTTTTAAACATCCTATACTGAAACTGTTACCCATTAAACATTTAACTCCCCATCTGCCTTATCCTCCAACCCTTGGTAAACAAAGACTTTTTGTCTCTACAAATTTGACTACTCTAGGTACCTCATATAAGTGGAATCATATAGTATTTATCCTTCTGCATATGCCTTATTTCACGTAACATAATGTCACGGAGATTCATTCATATTATAACATATACCAGAGTTTCATTCCTTTTAAAGGCTGAATAGTATTGCATTGTATATATGCCACACTTTGTTTATCCATTCATCACTCAATGGACATTTGGGTTGTTTCCATGTTTTGGCTACTATGAATAATGCTGCTATGAATTTGGTATGCAATCATCGGTGAGTCCTTGCATCTGATTCTTTTATGTATATGCCCAGAAGTGGAATTGCTGGATCATACGGTAATTCCATTTAATTTTTGTAGTAACTGCCATGCTATTTCCTACATTGGTTGCACCATTTTACATTCCCACCAGCAGTGCATAAGGGTTCAAATTTCTCCACATCCTTACCAACACTTGTTGCTTTCTGTTTTCTTGATAGTAGCCATCACAGTATGTTTCAAGTGGTATTTCATTGTGGTTTTGATCTGCAATTTCCTAATGATTAGTGGTGTTAAGTATCTTTTCCTGTGTTTATTGGCCATCTGTATATCTTCTCTGGAGAAATATTTATTCAATTCCTTTACTCAATTTTGAACTGAGCTGTTTTGTTGTTGTTGAGTTGTGGGAGTTCTTTATATATTCTGGATATCAATCATTTATCAAATACATTATTTACGAATATATTCTCCCATTCTGTGGGTTGCCTTTTTTTAAACTCTGTTGATAGTGTTATTTGATTATGTGATAATTCTTGTATATGTCTCCAGGGTCCTTACCTAAGAGTTTATCTAGAGTATATGCTAGAAGGGGCATTTCTGCATATGGTTTAACATTTCTTGATAGTACCAAATTGTTTTCCAAAATGAATTTAGCAAGTTACACTCTCACCAGTAGTTCCCTTTGTCCCTTATTCTTACCTCTACTTTATATTAACAGAATTTAACATTTTTGCCAATCTGGTGAATGTGAAATATCTTTTTATATATATTCATATATTCCAAATATGAAATCCATCATTGTGGTTTAATTTAATCATAAGTATGAATGAAAAATGGTAGGTGGCCGGGCGCGGTGGCTCACGCCTGTAATCCCAGCATTTTGGGAGGCTGAGGCAGGTGGATCACGTGGTCAGGAGTTCGAGATCAGCCTGGCCTATATGGTGAAACCTCGTCTCTACTAAAAATACAAAAATTAGCTGGGCGTGGTGGTATGCGCCTGTAGTCACAGCTGCTCAGGAGGCTGAGGCAAGAGAATTGCCTGAACCCAGGAGGCAGAGGTTGCAGTGAGTCGAGATCACACCACTGCACTCCAGCCTCGGTGACAGAGCAAGACTTGGTCTCAAAATATAAATAAATAAATAAATAAATAAGGTATAGACACTTTGAAAAACAGTATCTCTTAAAATTAAAACTATACTTTCCATATGACCCAGGATTCCCACTCCTAGGTATTTACCCAAGATAAATGAATTTATGTCTTTTACATAAATGATGATAGCAACATGTATAATAGCCAAAATTTAGAAACAACCCAACTGTCCATCAGGTGATGAATAGATAAACAAAATGTGGCACAGCCATACAATGGAATACTACCCCAAAATAACAATGAACTACCAATACATGCCACAACTTTACACTAAGTGAAAAAACTCACTAACAACACAAAGTAACACAAAGACTCTATTACTGTATTATTCCATTGATATGAAATTCTAGAAGAAGGCAAAACCATGGTGATTTAAAACAAATCAGGAGTTGTCTGGAGCTAGGAGTGGGGATCCACTGCACAGAGGCATCAGGAAACCACACTGGTTGATTGCAGTGGAGGTTCCAAAGCTGTATACAAATAACAAACTTCATCTAACTATATGCCTAAAGTGAGTAATTGTGTTTTTTTTTTTTTTTTTTTTTTTTTTTTTTTTTTTTTTTTTTTTTTTTTTTTCCCAGATGGGGTCTTGTCAGAGGCATGGTGAACCAGAGCAATCCACCATCTTAAATAGGAGCCTGGTAAAATTAGGCTGAAACTACTGGGTTACCATTCCCAGATGTTTAAGGCCCATTTGAAATTCACAGGTGAGTAGGAGGTCAGCCACAAAATACAGGTCCATAAGACCATTGCTGATAAAGCAGGTTGCAGTAAAGGAGCCGGCCAAAACCCACAAAAATCAAAATGGCGATGAGAGTGACTCTCTGGTCGTCCTCACTGCTACACTCCCACCAGTGCCATGACAGTTTACAAATGCCATGGCAATGTCAGGAAGTTACCCTATATGGTCAAAAAGGGGAGGCATGAATAATGCACCCCTTGTTTAGCATATCATCAAGAAATAATCTATAAAATGGGTAATCAGCAGCCTTCGGGGCTGTTCTGTCTATGGAGTAGCCATTTTGTGTTCCTTTACTTTTTTAAAACACTTGCTTTCACTTTGCACTGCAGACTCATCCTGAATTCTTTCTTGCATAAAGAGACCCAAGAACCCTCTGGGTCTGGATCAGGACCCCTTTCCTATAACAGTCTCATTCTGTCTCCAAGGCGGAGTGTAGTGGCACCATCTTGGCTCATTGCAACCTCCACCTCCCAAGCTCCAGCAAGTCTCCCACCTCAGCCTACCGAGTAGCTGTCACCCCAAGTGCGCACCACCCCACCCAGCTAATCTTTTCTATTTTTGGTAGAGACAGAGTTTCGCCATGTTGCCTAGGCCAGTCTCGAACTCCTGAGCTCAACTGATCTGCCTGACTCAGCCTCCCAAAGTGCTGGGATTATAGGTGTGAGCCACTGCACCTGGCCTAAAATGAGTAAATTTTATAGTATGTCAGTTAAAAATCTCAGTAAAGTTACTACAAGAAATTATAGGTTAGGTTCAAGTCTCTCTTGACCATGAATACATTTTACTTCTAATAAAATAACAGTACAACAAACAAAGTCCTAAGAAGATGCTTTAAGAAATCAATGAGTACCCTGACCTTTCTCATACACTTTATGAAAGCTGAAATTTGGAAGCATAAAGTGATCTGAATGGGCCAGGCTGTGATTGATGAAATATCCTTGGAATCAAGCATGTGCATCTGTCCCCAAGTCTTTGAATATAACTTACAATACTTTTCCACTTCCCTCAGCACAGGTTTCTAAGTAAAGTATTCTGTTTTAATATGTGTATCTAGCTAGTTGCTTAAATCTGAATATTAAGTTCCTTTCCCTTAATAGCCTCTGAAAAGCTTATATTTCCTCATAGTAGGTTACTTGCATCCTGGAGTGATCCCTCATACTGAACATTAAATAACAAGTTTCTTCATTCTTATTTATCTGGACAATCTCAGGATATCCTCTGGCAAAAAGGAAATTATTTGACTTTTGTGACGAATTAGTGAATTGGGAGGGGTACAGACATACAATAGTTGTAAGTAGTACCATTATACTATTGTTTTTGAACAGGTTTTGATTTTATCCAAAAAATTTAAAATACTAATATTTAACTATATGTAGAAAGATGGTAGGAACTTGAGAAGCAGTTTTAAACATACTCTTATTGTAGCATAAAAGGGAAGAGAGCATTCTGATAATTCAGATTTAAAATTCAAAAAAAGAATAAAAGATAAGAAAATAATGAATGGCAAGGATTTGTACTTGTCCCCATGACAGAAGGCAGGAAAAGCAAAACTGAAGACATTGTTTGGGGAAGAGAAGAAAAGTACATCTTGGAAATGGGGCTGGAATTGTTTTTTCCTTCCTTTCCAAAGAAGTAGAGCAGCTTTACAGTATGGATATCATCTAACAGAGTATGTACTTTGTCTTGTGGTTAGTTAGCCAGTGTTTATGAGCAACATTAATTTATTTTTCATGTGTGCTATTATATAAAATCCATTTGCCTGTCCCCACACACACTTCTCCCTGTCTCTTGCTTTAGCAGTACAATGTTCTATATCTGGCATCTAGCTCATAAGCTCCTCAAGGACTGGAGATGTACGTTTTACTTCTCTTTATCCCCGCAAAGCATCCAGCACAAGGTTCCACAGAGAGTAAAGGCTCAATAAATGTGGCCAACTTGCTGCACAAGTACTCACTAAAAAGTCGTTAAATGTGTACAAATAATTCTTGTATTCTCTAAAATTATCACAGAGCTTTATTTTAGTATCAACTGCTACTTTATAAACTTCCTTCCATGGACATGAGCTCTCCTTGTTAAGGCTGTGCAATGCCTTCACTAGGGAGGCTTCAATTGACAGGAAAATCAGTTTGTAAGATGACTGGTCAAACTTAGTCACGGTAGCCATGTTTTTGGAACAACAGTCTCATACAGGGTCAAAATCTCCTTCG
>NW_016823731.1:20969-26528 GCF_001698545.2 Rhinopithecus bieti
TATCTTTCTTTTACTCAGAGCTCAAGTTTTCAAAAAGATATTTTGAGACACATAAGCTTTTATAACTATAGCAATTTTTAACAGTACATCTATAAACTTTGTTAATTCCTATGCCTGACATGATCATATATTTTTCCCTTTGCTATAATTAGCTTACCACAAAGTTAGTGTTTTCTCTCATTTCAATTTCTTAATGTAGGTTACAGAGAACAAGAAAGATATAATGCATCTCCACATTAATATAAATCTAGAAGATGTATGACCATTTGGAAAAATTGAGGCTATCATTTTAGAAGATGGCACCTCATAAGACAGAGACACATATTACCTTCATTAAGTTGTCTTTGTACTTAATTAGTCAATCTGTATGTGCACCACTGTACTATATAGACAGATAAGGAGAGCAGGTAGCTGACATGTTAGAAGTGGGAAAAAGCACTGACTTGCTAATTGAAGAACAATCTTCAAAGCCCATAGTAGTGTATTCATAGGATTATAAAATCAAGGAGCCACGATAATCTGTTTCCAACTCTTAGAGGGCTGCATTTTAAAGAAGATAAACTCAAAAGAAGTGGCCTGTGTTTGGTTCAGATTTTAAATGGCAATGAAGGGCACTAGAGGTAAGGGCTTTGGACTGGATTTCTGAGCTGGTATCCAAGGATCTTGATTTAGTGGAGAAATCAGATGACTGAAGCAATCTTCTACTATTGCCATTTGCCTACATGCACAAGTCCGTACGCACAGATCAATGGCATGTGCATTAGAATACATAATGAATAACATACACCAATTAAAAGACCTTATGGAGAATTCTTTCCTCTAAAAAATTTAGTGTTCTATACGTTTAAATACTTCTAGACTTACTAATTTAAGTAGTATTAATGCTTGCCTTTTAAAAATTACATATTTTGGGCCGGGTGTAGTGGCTCACGCCTGTATTCCCAGCACTTTGGGAGGTCAAGGCGGGTGGATTGCCTGAGCTCCGGAGTTTGAGACCAGCCTAGGCAACATGGTGAAACCCCGTCTCTACTAAAATACAAAAAATTAGCCAGGCTTGGCTGCGAGGGCCTGTAGTCCCAGCTACTCAGGAGGCTGAGGCAGGAGAATTGCTTGAACCTGGGAGGCGGAGGTTGCAGTGAGCCAAGATTGTACCACTGCACTCTAGCCTGAGCAAGAGAGCGAGACTCCATCTCCAAAACAAAACAAAACAAAACAAAAAAGACATATTTTGGTGTATTAATTTACATGAAAAAGTGTAGGAAACAAAAACCCGTGACACAATTATAAAAACTGAATCCAGAATGTCACCAGTGACATAGTATCACAACAGTGTAACATTCATCTTTAAGCACATGAAACTATTCAGTGGTCCTCAATAATGAGAGCCCAGTAAGCACAGTACAATAAAACACAATGGACTTAAATAAAGGTCAACCATCACATAAGCTGAACAAAGGAAACTATTTAAAATTAAGAATGATATTCTGTTCTTGTGTCATTCTATGGTGCTTAGTTATTTCAGAGGTCTAAACTACAGTGAATATTCTTGCTTCAATGTAATATAATGAGGCACAGACAAACCCTTAAATTGAAATGTTTGTATCCACTGGTCATGAATTATGAACAAATGGTACAGCATGTCACTATATTATATGATGACATTTTAAAATGCAAAGTACCATGAATATGTTCCTTTGTATTTGGCATAGCATAGAATCTTATATCACTGATTAGCAACCAGTGACTTGGAGAGATCACCAAATGCAAACTCTTTCCCGCAAATATCCCCACAGAGGAAAGTTTAAAGGACCCCCAAGGAGAAAAAGAAAAGTTTGGAAGTAGGGCCTAACATTTCATCCCACTCCATAAATGATCAAGAGTCTAATCTTCCCTTTCACAGGATTTTTTTCAAGACAAATTATAACCCACAAAGTCATTTCCTTCTCAGCAAATTATCAACCACATCTCCCTCAAATTCAATTAATGCTAAATATTGTCTGATAGGAAAAAGTATATTTCAGTGAAGCAAAAGAGTCAATGAAAATTCTAAAAATAGCATAATCCACTGAAATCATTTGTTTGAATCCCAGGAAAAGTTGGATCCTAACTCTGCCTTCATCACTGAGTGATCTTGGTTAAAGCCATCTCTCTGGAGAGCAGATCCTCATTTGTAAAATATTGAGAACAGCAGTCAACCTTGCCTACACAAAACTAATATACTCTGACAGTCTATACAAAACCAAGGGATAGCTCCATATTATTCAAATTATTAGATGCTATTTTATTATAAATATATAGGCTCTGCTGCTTGCATACATTAAAATCTATTACAAGATGAGAAACTTCCTAATAATAGGCCTACAGTTACACCAAACTGAATTAAAATAAAAAAGATAGATTCTAAGTTTCATGCCAGAGAGCCAAGAAAACTCACATGAGGTTTTCCCCATTTTCAGAACACTATAAGTGCCAGAGTTGGTTCTATAATACTTCCTTGGAATGAGCCAACTATAACCAAACATTGTTACAATGCAATAAGAGGCAGGGTGCTACACAATTTTGTAAATAGAAAACCTTTATGTAAGCCCCAACTTGGACCTTTACTAGCTTTTGAATCTTGGACAACTTACATAACCTCATTGGGCTTTAGTTTTCTAATTTGCAAAATGGCGTTAGTAACACTTAACCTCCCTGAATCACAAGGAAAACACTTTATCAACTATAAAAATACAGGCAACCAAATGCATGGACTGTTGACCAGGATTTATTGATTGTTGCTAAGTTCCCTTTCGATACATCCAATAGTGCTTATTTTCTAAAATATCTTTGGTTTTAAATTAATAGTCCCATATTAATTTATTTAATAACCCATATTTAACAATGAGTTGGTGATTTAGATTTACAGCAAACAACATATTTTTGTGTCTTTACAAATAAAACATAAAAAATCTTACAGTTACATATTCAACAGTTTTGCTGGCAAAAATATGCCCTTTATATCTGTGAGGAACAAAATGTTCTCACTTAAAAAACAAGTTAACACATGTTGAGTATTAATAACAAATCCTCTATTTAATCAAATTGTCTGACTTTCAATCTGTAGTAATATACTGAGAGCTTCACATATAATAGACACTGGAGATATAATGCAGAATACATCCAAATTTGATGAGTTCTGAGTCTTGTGAAGGACAAAGGGGAAGAAAACAGCAAATTAAATGCCAAGTGAAGACACGGTGAAAAGGTGGCCATATGGTAAACCAAGGAGAGAGACCTAACCAGAAACCAACCCTGCTGGCATCTTGATCTTAGGCTTTCAGTCTCCATAACTGTGAAAAAATAAATTTCTCCTCTTTAAGCCACTCAGCCGATGGTTTCCGTTATGTCAGTCCAAGCTGAACAATACACTGACTAAAGTATTTTCCTCTTCCAAGCATCAGTTTTCTCACTTGTGGACTGAAGAGGTTAGACTAGATGTATTCATCTGCTGACATTCTGAGTTTATATGGACACAATCCACATTATTTTAGCTAGAAATGATTAGACACTGTGAAACTTTGCGTGTACTTACGTATGACTTTTTTCTAAGGTCTTTTGTAGATTTTTGTGTGTGTGTGGATTACAGATTTCCAAATTTTACTGCCATAGACAGCAGTCACTTTTCTTTACAAAGCATATTTTCTGGGGTAATTTTCTATTTCACAATAAAGCTGAACCTATTTTACTTTCCTTCTTACAACTTCTATGGGGAAGATGGATGGAGATGGATGTTTCCTTTGTATAGTTGGTATGATACTCTGTCACTAATACCATATAATGGTCTCTAGATGAGGCTTTACATGCCATAGATATTCTAGATCATGGGTGTCCAATCTTTTGGTTTCCCTGGACCACATTAGAAGAAGGAGAATTGTCTTGGGCTACATATAATATATACTATCACTAATGATAGCTGATGATGTAAAACAAACATCACAAAAAAATCTCATGTTTTAAGAAAGGTTATGAATTTGTGGGAGGATCATGGCAGACGGGAGGCAGGACTAGATTGCAGCTCTGACTTGGATGGACGGAGAAGCGTGAGGAGGCTTGCATCGTGAATTTTAGCTCCAGAACAACTGCAGGGATAAACCAGGAATCCCAAGAGGACCCACAGACCCTCTGAAGGAAGGGGACTGCTGCTGCAGGACCCAAATACTGTGAGTGCCCAAACTGCGGAAGTGGGAAAGGGAGATCCTCCGCCACCGAACACACACCCCTACTGGGGAAACTGAAGGTCTAGTTTGAGGGAGAAGTTTCCAACCTCACCTAGAGCTGAGTCAATTTAGAGAGCCAAGCAAAATATAGGGGTAGAGGAAGCAGCAGGAAAGGCCCTGGGAGTTCACTGGGTCCCCAAGCAGGCTATTCCTGCCTGGCACCATAGGGATCCTTCCGGAGGGCGACCAGAGGCACAGGGGAAAAAGCCACAAGGAGAAGAAAGTCTCCAGCTGAACTATGTAACAACTTGAAGAGGTCAAGAAGCCTCCTGGCCAGAACTCAGTGGAGGGCATGCATCCGCTGTGTAGACTCTACAGGCAGGGGAAGAACTAAAGCCCTTTTCTTTCACAGCTCAGAGGTGGGTAGCCTGGGGCAAGTTCTCAGTCCTGTTTGCCTATTGCCTGGAAACAGACTCAGTGCTGTCAGTGGGGGCATGGTGGGAGTGAGGCCAGCCCTTTGGATTGCATGGGAGCTGGGTGAGGCCTGTGACTGCCAGCTTTCCCCCACTTGCCTGACAACCTGCGTGACTCAGCAGAGGCAGCCATAATCCATGTAGGTACACAACTCCATTGACCTGGGAACCTCACACCCATTCCCTACAGCAGCCGCAACAAGACCCACCCAAGAAGAGTCTGAGGTCAGACACGTCTAAACCTACCCCACCGGATGGCCCTTCCCTACCCACGCTGGTAGCTGAAGACAAAGGGGACATACTCTTGGGAGTTCTAGGGCCCTGCCCACTGCCAGTTCCTCTCCATACTACCACAGCTGATGCTGTATGGAAATCACCACCTCCCGGCAGGAGGCCAACCAGCACAAAAATAGAACATTAAACCACCAAAGCTAAGAACCCTCACGGAGTCCATTTCACACCGCTGCCACCTCCACCGGAACAGGTGCTGATATCTACAGCTGAGAGACCCACAGATGGTTCACATCACAGGACTTTGTGCAGATAACCCCCAGTATCAGCCCAGAGCCAGGTAGACTTGTTGGGTGCCTAGACCCAGAAGAGAGACAACCATCACTGCAGCTTGGCTCTGAGGAAGCCACATTCACAGGAAAAGGGGGAGAGTACTCTATCAAGAGAACACCCCATGGGACAAAAGAATCTGAACAACAGCCTTCAGTCCTAGACCTTCCCTCTGACAGAGCCTACCCAAATGAGAAGGAACCAGAAAACCAACTCTGGTAATATGACAAAACAAGGCTCCTTAACACCCCCCAAAAATCACACTAGCTCACCAGCAATGGATCCAAACCAAGAAGAAATCCCTGATTTACCTGAAAAAGAATTCAGGA
>NW_016823731.1:27495-32646 GCF_001698545.2 Rhinopithecus bieti
CCTGCTACCTGAATTCTCAAAGCTGTCACAGTTGCTGTTCTTTTAAAGGCCAAGTAATTTAGTCTTTCCTCAGTTTCTGGCTGAGTTACTTCATATCTTTCCAGCAAGTTTCACTTTTTGCTTGAATCAGGCAGAGTAACGTTCTGATACTTACAAAGATACTTATTTGATAAACCCACAAAGCTTCGTATAGAGGGAATGCTAAGTATTTTTAAATGTTTTGTACTTATGCAGATTATATATGCTATTTCATACTGAAAAAAAAAAAAGCAAACAAATGGCCTTGAAGTGTAGCATTTCTATTGGTTAGAATTTTAATAACCAACAGGCTAAGCTAACATTGGGAGCTCATCTTCATTGAAATGATTTTTATTACAGTTCAGCACACTGGTTTGGTGACTCACAAAGTGATAATTCACTGCTGGAAATTAACAAAGCATTTTGTGGTGAGGGTAGTAATTACAATAATGATACCCTTTAGTGTTGACATTTTGGTTAACCCATCTGTTTTCCTTTTCTTCCCAAATACCATAACAGCCAATTGTGACCATCTGAAATTTTATATTACCTTACTACAAGATACATCTGATAAGTTTAACCACATTCCTCCTTTTACCTAGTTGAATATTTTAACATACTCCATAGCTTCTTGTTAAAAGCACTGGATTAGTTTTAAAATCACTGAGAAATTATCATTAGAAAATTTAGGATAGTAAATGGTATCATTTTAAAGCATAATCAGTGTTCTATGAGGGAAATTCCCCTGCTATTTTCTTTAAGAAGGCAATCACTAAGAAAAATCAACCAAGAAATCCTTCATAATACAACTGAAATTAAACAGCAATTCTAGCTAATCACACATCAGTAGTTACTTAATTCTATTTCAAACAGAATACAGACCTAAGCTAACTATTTCTATGTGCTTCAGAAAATTTCTGTCATTTTAGACATTTACATTTACTCACAATCCTTTGTATTCCAGGAACATCCTTTGAGTCCTAGACATTATGGGAATATCATGCATGTATATGATATTTCGCTTTCTAAATGACAAGTGTTTTCCTAGAAATTTCCCAGAAGATAAAAATCTTACTGAAAAGTGGGGGGTGGGGTGGGGGACAGATTTTAAAACCTTCACTTCTTTCACTTTTGGAACTCCTATTGCTACATGATAGTATTTCTCACAAGATTATTTTTTATTTTATTTGAAGTTGGCAAAAATCTTTGTGCTGAATCCTTTGAGCATACCTCTAGTGATAGATGTCAGATCAGTGCTGTGTAGAAGAACTTTTATTTGACAGGTAGATGACAGAAAGAAGCCTCTCTCCAAAATACAAGATGTAACTGTAAAATCCTTCGGTGAGATTAACGTAATCTTTTGTTCCTATGTATAAATGACTTACTCATTCTTGCTTCAAAGAAATCAGTTCATGTAATTAATTTGAATAGTATGAAATTAAGACACTTATAAGGTACATATTTCTTCAAATTAGAATGGTTTAAAATATTTTTATATGAATTAAATGCAAAATAGGTATCTAACACAAATTTCTAATGATATTTTAACTTATACTCTTTTTATAATTGTCAAGCGAGAAGACTTTTAGATTTACTCACTGTGTATATAGCATATACCCTAGGCAAGTAGCACCATGGTAAAGAGATTACTCTATTAACATTGGGTATATGGTATACAATACAATGTTAACGTCCTAAATACTTTATTTTATCCTATAAATCTGGCATGATTTAGTACAGTTTATTACAAGCATTGCCTTATTCCCTCTGGCATTATGAAATGATTTTACATGTCCCCAAATATCACAAGAAGATGAGGGTAAAACTGTTTTCTTCACAAAATCCAGCATTTCCAGATAATTTTCCCTATTTTCCTTCCTTGTTCTCTTTCCTTACGGCCCTCAAAAATATATCAGGAATAAACAGATATTCACAATTCTATTGTACATCCTATTACTATCTGTAAGTGTTATTCTTTATGGCTATTCGGGTTAGAACTCCCAAGATCAAATCATTTTTGATACATATCAAAGTGCTAGTCCATGTATATGTAATGAACATCAATTTAATGCATGTATAGAAAAGAAAGTCATATCCATTGCTAGATTTGGGATTCTCATTACAATATACTTCAAGAACTAACCAAAGTTCTGCAATGTTTTCAGATGTGAGAGAAAAAAAGTGAAAGAATGGTGAGATGTCAAAGATAGATTGCTTGTTTTCAGATTTATTTTCGTCTCTAGCTTTCTTACAGGCCTTCACCTCAGAGTCTTTTCAGGCTTCGATAACAGACAGATCTTTTCCTTGAATAAGGTGGTTTGCTCTGGCCTAAAAATGGACATGTACAAGCACTTTTGGGCTTCTCTGTTTCTTTGTTTGCTTTTCATAAGTCTCAAAAATGTTATTATTAAATGATCCAATCAAAACAAGTTGATTATTATTCAATTTTCTTTTTTACCTCTTGAATGCACTAGATACCAGTGTACAATACTACTTGACATTGAAGAGTATCATTATCTTGGAGTAGAATAAGCAAACTATATTCACAAATAAATTTCTGGCTATTTACCTCATTAAATTTAGCTTGTCAGATACTTTTAGAAAGACATAAGTGATAATGTAAATGAAATACAATACTGCATCTATTTTAGTTTAGTTTAGTTTAGTTTAGTTTAGTTTAGTTTAGTTTAGTTTAGTTTGTGAGACATAGTCTTGCTCTGTTGCCTAGGCTGGAGTACAGTGGCGTGATCTTGGCTCACTGCAACCCCGCCTCCGGTGTTAAAGCGATTCTCCTGCCTCATCCTCCGGAGTAGCTGGGATTACAGGTACCCGTCACCTCCCCTCACTAATTTTGTATTTTAGTAGAGATGGGGTTTCACCATGTTGGCCAAAGTGGTCTTGAACTCCTGACCTCAGGTTATCCGCCTGCCTCGGTCTCTCAAAGTGCTGGGATTACAGGTGTGAGCCACCGCACCTGGCCAATACTGCATCTACTTTATAAAAGTGGGGATTTTTTGTCTATAAACTTCAGTAAAATGTAATCAGCAAATGTTAAGTACTGTATTCCAAAAGAATTTTCAAGTCTTTTAGATTTTACTAAGATTTTTAAAAATTACTTGTTTGAATTGAGATATAATTCGCTTCCCTGAAAATTCATCCTTTTTAAGCATACAATTTTGTGGTTTATGCATGATTGCTATTTGCAGTATCACCTTTCATAGACAGGAAGATTATTGTTGTAAATTAGCATTATAAAATGTCNAGCCCAATGCAAGGAAATAAAAAAAAAAAAAAGATACAAGAAGTAAAGGGAGAAATATTCAAGAAATATTCAATCTCAAATTGAGATTCAGAGAAGCTAAGTGACTTAGTCATGAAAAATTGGCTAGTAATTGGCAAAGTGTAAGTTAAAACGTAGGTTCTAAGCCCACAATGTTCTCCCCTTTTGTAAGGTTATGGATTCTTAATCCTACCTATTCTTCAAGATTCTTCCTTTTCAATTTACCAGCAGTGCCCAATCACCAAAGATTCCTTCCTCCCCTGAACTCCTGCTAATATCAGTGGCCATTTATTTTTACCCTCACTGACAGTGTACCTTGTGACATTATATAATATTCCGTATGCATATTTCCTGGCTACTCAACTGTACTACAAGCTTCTTGAGGTTTCTGTGTATCTTCTCTACTGTTTGTAGACCTCTGATGAATAGATCATCTGTTTTATTTTGTATTTGTTTATAGCTGCCTGATATTCCTTTACCTGCTCCTAACCTTTGGTATCCCTATCTTTGGTAACAGCACCCTTTAGGGCAAAACCAATCTTCCAAGTCAGGTAGTTTTGGTAGCACTGTCAATCAAGGTTTTTTGCTCTCCCTTGAACAAGGGGTGTTCTTATAATCCACACTGGGCTCATTAGGCTCTCTTCATAATTTGAATTTGAATCAAACATAGGCAAAGGAGAAGGAAAATGGTTGGAGTTGATATATCCCAAAGGCAACATCCTAAAAGACTTTTCATTCAATCCTGCTACCTGAATTCTCAAAGCTGTCACAGTTGCTGTTCTTTTAAAGGCCAAGTAATTTAGTCTTTCCTCAGTTTCTGGCTGAGTTACTTCATATCTTTCCAGCAAGTTTCACTTTTTGCTTGAATCAGGCAGAGTCACGTTCTGATACTTACAAAGATACTTATTTGATAAACCCACAAAGCTTCGTATAGAGGGAATGCTAAGTATTTTTAAATGTTTTGTCCTTATGCAGATTATATATGCTATTTCATACTGAAAAAAAAAAAAGCAAACAAATGGCCTTGAAGTGTAGCATTTCTATTGGTTAGAATTTTAATAACCAACAGGCTAAGCTAACATTGGGAGCTCATCTTCATTGAAATGATTTTTATTACAGTTCAGCACACTGGTTTGGTGACTCACAAAGTGATAATTCACTGCTGGAAATTAACAAAGCATTTTGTGGTGAGGGTAGTAATTACAATAATGATACCCTTTAGTGTTGACATTTTGGTTAACCCATCTGTTTTCCTTTTCTTCCCAAATACCATAACAGCCAATTGTGACCATCTGAAATTTTTATATTACCTTACTACAAGATACATCTGATAAGTTTAACCACATTCCTCCTTTTTACCTAGTTGAATATTTTAACATACTCCATAGCTTCTTGTTAAAAGCACTGGATTAGTTTTAAAATCACTGAGAAATTATCATTAGAAAAATTTAGGATAGTAAATGGTATCATTTTTAAAGCATAATCAGTGTTCTATGAGGGAAATTCCCCCTGCTATTTTCTTTAAGAAGGCAATCACTAAGAAAAATCAACCAAGAAATCCTTCATAATACAACTGAAATTAAACAGCAATTCTAGCTAATCACACATCAGTAGTTACTTAATTCTATTTCAAACAGAATACAGACCTAAGCTAACTATTTCTATGTGCTTCAGAAAATTTCTGTCATTTTAGACATTTACATTTACTCACAATCCTTTGTATTCCAGGAACATCCTTTGAGTCCTAGACATTATGGGAATATCATGCATGTATATGATATTTCGCTTTCTAAATGACAAGTGTTTTCCTAGAAATTTCCCAGAAGATAAAAATCTTACTGAAAAGTGGGGGG
>NW_016823731.1:33978-49806 GCF_001698545.2 Rhinopithecus bieti
ATCCAATCAAAACAAGTTGATTATTATTCAATTTTCTTTTTTACCTCTTGAATGCACTAGATACCAGTGTACAATACTACTTGACATTGAAGAGTATCATTATCTTGGAGTAGAATAAGCAAACTATATTCACAAATAAATTTCTGGCTATTTACCTCATTAAATTTAGCTTGTCAGATACTTTTTAGAAAGACATAAGTGATAATGTAAATGAAATACAATACTGCATCTATTTTAGTTTAGTTTAGTTTAGTTTAGTTTAGTTTAGTTTAGTTTAGTTTAGTTTGTGAGACATAGTCTTGCTCTGTTGCCTAGGCTGGAGTACAGTGGCGTGATCTTGGCTCACTGCAACCCCCGCCTCCGGTGTTAAAGCGATTCTCCTGCCTCATCCTCCGGAGTAGCTGGGATTACAGGTACCCGTCACCTCCCCTCACTAATTTTTGTATTTTTAGTAGAGATGGGGTTTCACCATGTTGGCCAAAGTGGTCTTGAACTCCTGACCTCAGGTTATCCGCCTGCCTCGGTCTCTCAAAGTGCTGGGATTACAGGTGTGAGCCACCGCACCTGGCCAATACTGCATCTACTTTATAAAAGTGGGGATTTTTTGTCTATAAACTTCAGTAAAATGTAATCAGCAAATGTTAAGTACTGTATTCCAAAAGAATTTTCAAGTCTTTTAGATTTTACTAAGATTTTTAAAAATTACTTGTTTGAATTGAGATATAATTCGCTTCCCTGAAAATTCATCCTTTTTAAGCATACAATTTTGTGGTTTATGCATGATTGCTATTTGCAGTATCACCTTTCATAGACAGGAAGATTATTGTTGTAAATTAGCATTATAAAATGTCATCTTACCTTACAAAGGAAGTTGATCTTAAAACCCAAAGACTGGGCATTTCTTGAGCCTGAGTTCATGTAGTTTCCAACAAGAAGAACTAATTCTAAAAGTCTGTTAAAGCTTTCACTTTTCTTCAGTTCTTCACAGGCAAGAGTTACTGCTATGATGCTTGGTTTGATGTTGTTTATGTGTTCTTCAAATGTGAGTTTGAACAGGATACTACTGAGACGAGGCTGTAACATTTTCACAGAGCTCATCTGTAAGATAAGAAATACTCTATGAGAATATACATTGAATGTCTCTTATTTTATCTCTTTAGTGGGGATAATTTCATAGTCAACACTGTAACATCTCTGCATAAAGTGAATTTGCTCTGGGATTTTAAAAATATTTTTTGCTTTAAACATTCCAAAGAAATATTTTATCAAAGTTTAAAAAGCAGTTGGCTATACAGGTTTTTTAAAACTAAATCATCCTTATGGCATTAATAAAATATTATAGAAGCTGAACAGTTGCTATATGTTAATTGCATAATCATTAGCCATCAATAGCATTCAAACTGCCAACATCTGTCCCTGAGGTGAACTAGGAAAATTTATAAACATGAAATTGAGTTGAGTGAATACTCGGGCCACAGATAAAAGATGTACATGATGACAGAAAATATAAGTGGAACATTTCCTAAGAAATTACCTATTACTATGCTATTTGAAATCAGAAGACTAGCTTTGATTGAGCATTCAATAATTTTTAAACTTATGATTTCTATTCATAAAATATATTATTTACATACACTCTAAAGAATTTCTGAAGAATTTCACCTACTTGACAGATGCTGATGTTAATTAGATGATAGTAAAATCACATGAACTTACTTTTCAAGTACATTATGCAAGAATTTTATATTGGTTTTCTTCAATACAGTTCAACTTTGGTTTTAATTACTTGTTTCATAGCATTGGTGCACATTAAATATTCCAGTTGGTATAGTTACTATGATAATAATTGTTTTTAGTTTTTAATTTCCTATAGCTCCAAGTTACTCAACTAGTTTTCCTTCACAAAATGAATGCTGGGAGGGGAGATGGAAGAGAAGTAGACACACATGGACACACATAGACACATGCACACAGTGAAATTATTGATATTCCTAATTATATTTGTTTTTGTACGTATAGCCTACTTCCTTAAATACAAATGCCAAGTACAGATTAGACACCAAGATATCTTCAGATAACATGAAGAGAATTTGACGACATAAACAAAAGTTTTTAAACCACAAAGTACCTTTCAAAAGCAGGAGATGAGCTGTTGGGCAGACCATATCTACTCTAATACAGAATCAAGACATAGTCCATTACTTTTCTTCTTCAAACTCGCCCGTTAACCATGAACATCTGCCTCTCCAAATATGAACCTCTGCCTTCTACTAATCCTCCTATATGTTTTCATGCTTTTCACAGGCAGATATACAAAAGTATGATGGAATATCTACCTGTTACTATATTTTTGTAGGTCTCGTCACTTATGACTTTTTTTAAAAATCTGGTCAGGGTATTATTATACAAATTGTCCTGCTATTTCTTCAGTACTCACATGGCAAGTATAAAACACACCATCTATTCACAAAAAGCTTACAATATACTCTGAAACTGAACATAAAACCTTGAAAACTATTGCTGGTGAAAAAGCCAGCATATGATTTTAGGTAGGTAAAAAGAAATTAAGTTCTGGAGGTGTTCACTGGAAGAAGAAAAAACCTTAAACTCTTAGAATTACAGTGTTTAATGAAGACGTCACAGTAGAGGATACACATGAAAAAATATATGTATAGGTGTGTGCATGCATATGTAAATTTAAGCACACATAGAACTGACACTAAAAGGAAAAAGTGGCCGGGCATGGTGGCTGAGACCTCTAAACCCAGCACTTTGGGAGGCAGAGGCAGGAGGATCACTTGAGGTCAGGAGTTTGAGACCAGCCTGGCCAACATGGTGAAACCCCGTCTCTACTAAAAATACAAAAATTAGCATGGTGGTGGTGGCACAGTGCCTGTAATCCCAGCTACCCAGGAGGCTGAGGCAGGAGAATTGCTTGAGCCTGGTAGGTGGAGGTTGCAGTGAGCCGAGATTGTGCCACTGCACTCCAGCCTGGGCAACAGAGTGAGAGAGAAAGAAAGAGAGAAAGAGAGAAAGAAGAGAAGAGTGAGAAGAGAAGAGAAGAGAAGAGAAGAGAAGAGAAGAGAAGAGAAGAGAAGAGAAGAGAAGAAAAGAAAAGAAAGAAAAGAGAGAGAGAATGGTGTGAGAAAAGGTTTATAGACCAGATATATATGATGTATATACCTAGGGGCAGAATGTGAAACAAAGTATCCAAAGAGTCTAGGCAAAGGCCACAGAAGTGGAAGCTAATCACATCAAAGTCTATGTCTCCATGAATTTGCAGGTCTCTTTGTGTATGTTTCTGTGGGAATCACTCTGAGTTTATATATTTTTCTGCCTTCATTTCTGCCCCTACCTCTGTCTCCAAATCCCTCCTCACTTTATTTTTCCTTTCCTTTTACTGGTAACTGGCCATCACTAGCACTGAAGCATGCTTTCTATCATTTTATGTTTAGGGAGTAGTTTTTTAGTCTCCCTGGTGACTAAAAAAGCCATAGAGTTGCTTTGAGCAGCTACTAGTGACCACACACTTGCTCTCCTGGTCATACTTTGCAGAGCTTATAGGGGCCCTGTTCACCAGGGTGCCCTTGGTACCAGATGGACAAGGAACAAAACCCTTAGGCGTATGTGGGCTTTTAGTCTTCTTCGGTTCCTATATCATGTGCCTTCAATCATATTCTTATCCTTTCCATGTTTTGTATTAGCCTACAATGTTTGGTCTACAAACTCAGAGAACATGGATTTGATCTTTTTATAAAAATATCAGCTCCAATTGAAATTACATAACCAAAGTATGCTTTGATGATGATAGTAACAATGATAACAGCAATTAACACTTACTAAGTACTTTGTGCCAGACATTTTTCAACATTTGCTTTATATATTTATTAATTGATTTGATTATCATTATTTTTATTCCAAAGATGAGAAAAGTGAAACAAATAGTCAGTAACTTGCACAAAATCAAATTGTATGTTGGAAGCCTAAAGATTTGAATGCAGGTCTTTGGGCTACAGACCCCAGACTCTCAACCGCTACCCCACACTGCCTCTTGAGTCTTATTAGGAGAAGTAACTATGATCGGTTGAAGGAAAGATTAATGGCAGGGAGACCATCAGGAAGTTAGCAAAATGGTGCAAGAAACAGGTAATGAGGTGGCATGTTGACAGTAGGAAGATAAAGAAAACAATGGATATAAAAGATAGAATTAAGGAAGAATAAATGGGACTTAGTAACCGATCAGTTATAGCAGGAGAAAGTCAAAGATGGCTCCAAAGTTTGAAGTCTGTTGTGAGGCAGAACAATGTCGGCAATAATGAAGGTAGAAGGAGGTGCTAATTTGGTACAGTTTGTCACTTGGTTGTTTGCTTGTTTCAGGGAATGAGAGTAGATGGATTTGCTTTCCCTGATCTGCTGCTACTTAAATTCCAGTAAGCCAATCAGGGACTAAGGCAGCAAGGGCAGGTAGGTGTAGCTTAGTAGCAACTAAGTCAAATGAGACTGAATTTAGAAACTGTCATGTGATCTGACTGTGTGAAAACAGTCTGCCTAATTTTCTGGCCTTACGTTTCCCCATCGTAAAGTGGGAGAAATTCCTGTAAAGCAGTCTTGTTTTGATGAAAAGAAGGGAGTCAAAATAAATGATCCATACGTTTACTTTCTTCTTTTTTAGGCTCTGCCTCTACAGCTGTGGGAAGGTAGAGTAAAAAGTGCTAGTTCCACAAAGGAAAAGTATTGCCTGGCTGCAACAAAAAATTTGTATTAGCATTTAAGTAAATTCAGTTGACCATCTTCTCAGACATCAAATAGGGCATCTTACTTCTAACAACGATGATCTTATTTTCCCATTCAAGACTCCAAATCTTGAAGTGATATTCAAATCATAGTAAACACAATGTTATTTATAATAATACCAATCCTTACCAATAATTTAACCTGCAGAATTTCTGGGAGTTGTTCCTTATTTTCCATGCTCACCATATAGAAACTCATAATTTTATGTACTTCAAGCTTGGATTATTAACATAGACTAAATGTTCTCCTTGATCCCTCTCAAATCCTCTCAAAAATAGTAAAATGATACCTACATGATAGGGAAATAATAAAATTGCTTTCCTGACATGTTGAATTTTTGTTATTATTATGATATCTGCTAGGATTTGAAACTATAGTTCTAGGGGTTAGAAGTATTGGAGTTGGCAGATTTGGGAGTTATCTGAATAGATGCTATGGGAGGTAAGGTCATTGATGAGGAGACTGCATAGAGAAAAAAAAAAGGAGAAAAGAGTCAAAAGCTACACCTTGTGGCGCACCTAGTACAGGGTCTTGAGTATATCAATATGTGCTGATTGATTTTTAAAGCACTACTTAGCTGACTAACCATTTTCCAGATCTTTTCCCAAGGACAATTGTCTATTCAACAAAATTAATAGCTGATAGTAATATTTTACTTCCACAAAATAATGTCTTCAGTTATAATGTCAAACCAGAATTGTTAGGGAATTAACTTTGTTGAACTGCTATTACTAGATATTAATCTATCATCAGTCAGCCTGCTTTTCGGAAGAAGTTGTATACCGTAAGGGGTTCAAAGTTGCCCTTTGATCTGGCAAAAATTCTCCATTGATTCATCTCCTACAACAAGGTTTGATACATGGCAGGTGATAAAGAGGAAAAGTGATTTTAAAAATAAACCATCGTAAAATGAATGAATGAATGGCTTCATTTATATAAATAGGAAACACAATATTCAGTAAAATGCTGGGTCAAGAAGAGGATGCATAGTTTCAAGAGGTATAACAGCAGGCTGATGTGGGGAAAGATGAAGTACATGTAAGGTCATTCATTAGCTTCCAGGTAGGTCACCCCAACAATACTGCCAAGGCCCAATCTTAGCCCAAATTCAGAGCCCCATAGAGCTTTTTTTTTTTCAAGAACAGGATTTAGGAGAATTTTTTTTCTCTAAACCCAGGAAAGAGAGGGTAACAATTATCTGGATTCTCCAGACCCATACTGTAAGTTGCAGTAGGAGAAACAGGGACACTGTAGTTACACAGACATAGGTTTGAGCCACACTTCTGTCACTTTACTTTTTTGAAAGAGGGTATCACTCTGTCACCCAAGCTGGAGTGCTGTGGGGTGATCACAGCTCACTGCAACCTTGACTTCCTGGGGCTCAGGCGATCTTCCCACCTCAGCCTCCCAAGTAGCCAGGACCACAGGCACACACCACCATGCCTGGCTAAGTTTTGCATATTTTTGCAGAGACGGGGTTGTGTCATGTTGCCCAGGCTGGTCTTGAACTCATGGGGCTCAAGCGATCTGCCCACCTGGGCCTTCCAAAGTGCTGGCATTTCAGATGTAAGCGACCTCACTGGGCCTCACTTTCTAGTTGTATGACCTACTGCAAGTTACCTGGAGTTTCTAAGTATTTCCTTGTCATGAAAATGTATTCACTAAATCATCTATACAGGATGCATTAGAACTTAAATGTGATACTATTTGTATCGCTCCTGTCATAGTAACTGACACAATGTAAACACTGTAAAACAATAGTTATTGTCGTTATTACATTCTTTATTCATCCTCAGAAACTGTCAGTATGAAGGAACCGGGATCCTTCTCTGTTCTCCCAAACCCAATGGAAAGTTTCTCTCATTCAAAATTAAGAAATATATTTCCAGGGCTCAGTGAAGAACAGCTCTCATTATCCACTCTAAGTATCATGCTTTATTTAGCTATTTTTAATTCATAATATACATCTACCATTAGAAATGTTATTATTAAAATTGTATTATTACAAAATCAAGAGATGATGGAGGAGGCAAGCTATGCACGTACATCTCTTAACAAAAGCCACAAACCAGTACATTTTGATCATAACCACATAATTTTTGCAACTATAAGTGTGAATTTTTATGATCAGACCAGTGTACACTGAGAGAAACAGTTGAAACTCCATCAGAGGATTTGAATATGTAAGGAGATGTCCTAGATAACTAAGCTTAGAAATAATAGGAAGCACTGAGCAACATCCTCAGCCACACATACAATTATTAAAAGGCTCGTGTCTCATAAAGGCACTTGAGTGCACTTAAGTGATATAAGTAAATAAAATAAAAACTCTGCTGAAATGTGTGTTTGTATTTAGTTGCAGTCCCTTGCAGCATTTTAGTTGACTGGCATCCTTTGTTTTATAATTCATTTCTTGAAGTGCTGTGGGATGCTGACCAGGGTATTGTATTAGATAGGGGATTTATTTGTGTTACGATGTACTTGTCTATCAAATCACATCAAGTGGCTCTCATTTCTTTAGCTGATCTTCACTATATTAAAAAAAAAAAAATAAAAGAAGTGCATTGACAGCTTTAGTGAGAGCAACTACAAGTGGGTTATTTCCCCAAAGAGTTAGATACAGTTTTGTTTATATAATTTGAATTTTACACACTTTAGTACGTACGCAGCTCATGAATATTGATCTACTACCCAACTAACCTACGAATCCTCCGAGAAAGGAAAAGAGCACAAATGTAAAAATCATGTGTGAAGGAAAAGGAGATGGCCACATGGCACTCCTATGGTCAAGTGTGGCCTTTAGGGTTATTTCTGTCATCTTTCCTTTTCACTTCTAAGACATATTCCATTAATGCCTATCATATGGGAGCAAAACTGATCCCCCAGTCTCTTCAAAACATAATGTTAAGAATTCATTAGAATTAACAGATACATTTGTAACAAATACATATTTGCTACAAGGTATTTTTTCCAAATAGTTACTCTTTTGATCCACTGCCCATTGAATATAGAGAATCATTTTGTATCTGTGACTATAACAAAAAGAATGATCATGAAACCACATTAAAGGAGAACAGACTTAAGTTTCATAGAAGGCAGAACTGCCTACAGAAATGAGATTCAGAGTCAATACTGTCCAGATTTCTGCCTGGAGTTGTGGAAATAAGGCAGGGGCATTTATGACACCTATAAAGTAAATACTTCTATCTTCTTTTAGACAATGACCTCCTCCAGGGCAGAACCTCTTCTACTTATACTTATACTCATTCTAATACTTTCTGTAGCAAATCCAGTACCTAGCCTGGACAAAATAACCAATACAAGTGTACCAACTATATGGAATCAGTGCCAAATGTTTGTATATTAGATGTCATGAGAGAAAAGGGTCATACTTAATCTGTGAATTGAAGCCTTGAAAAAACTGAGTGTTGAAAACTGATTCTACATCAGAAAAATAATGATGTACTGGTAGAGAATATTTCCCCAAAGATAAAAATATGTGGAATTACCTATCAACAACCATCTACTTGTCTTTATATACACAATATATACACAATAACACTGTGTGCCCCAAAAGGCACTATAAACTCGAAGAATCACACTAAAAAGTTAGGCAAGAATTTTAAAACACCTTTCTGAAAACATGTTTCAGGCCAAGAATGCCATCAACATTTTTTTTTTTTTTTTTTTTTTTTTTTGAGATGGAGTCTCGCTCTGTCATCCAGGATGGAGTGCAATGGCACGATCTGGGCTCACTGCAACCTCCGCCTCTCGAGTTCAAATGATTCTCCTGCCTCAGCCTCTTGAGTAGCTGGAATTACAGGCACCCATCACCATGCCCAGCTAATTTTTGTATTTTTAATAGAGACAGGGTTTCACCATGTTGGTCAGGCTGGTCTCAACTCCTGACCTCGTGATCCACCCACCTCAGCCTCCCAAAGTGTTGGGATTATAGGCGTGAGCCCCCGTGCCTGGCCACAGTCATCAAAATTTCTATGGTGGTGTTAGGAATTAGTGATATGTGGGTGGAAAAAATGAAAGGGTTAACTTTTGAGTTTTTAAAAATTTAATGAAAACCAATCAATAGCAAAATTAACTGACATCTACTGACCTAATTTGAATATTCAATTTTCAGGTGGTTTTATTTTACCTTATTTTATTGCAAAAGCTGATGGAAATAAGAAATTCTGTCACAAAATATTGATTATTATGAGAAGTTAATAAGAGGGATAAGAATATAAATACATGTACTTGAGAATGAGTCATGGTGAGTTTTCTTTTACCTGATCTCAAAATTATTAAACCAGCTTTTTCTCAGATAAAATGAATATACATCTGGAAGTAAGAGCTAGCAATAATATTTACAAAAGTGATGAAAATAGAAACAATCAGGGCATTACATATCGAAACACTTAATATTCTGAATGCAGGCATATAAAATAAAGAAAAATGCAATTTTCACACTGAATATGCAAAAGTGAAAAATGATTTGATATTAATGGAACAGAGGACTTACAATTTTCTATTCAAACTAATTGCCTTTGATGATATGTGGAAGGAAAAAAAGCTTTTAAGAATTTTCTTTTCACCTGGTTAAGCTATCTTTATAGCTCATAAGCTCTTACGAGGCTTTAAAAAAATTAAAAAGCACAGTAAATTTACAGTTGTACTTCCAAGTATATGCATAAATCCTCTCCTCCCAACTTCATATATTTGTCCAAAAAAATTTAAATGTGCTGTCAGCAATATCACATAATCTGTGCTTTCTATTATGAAGATTTCTACGCCCAAGCCAATTTCAACATTTTTTGTTAGATTATAGCTTTAGAATATTTTTAATTGAAAAATATGTGTAATTTTGAAGTCAGAAAAACAAAGTACCGATTACTAAGAGAACTAATTATTGCCTTCTTTTCCTCAGAAGATGTGTTAGTTTAAATAGATACACACAGTATGGGTCTCCATCCCCTGTGCAAGACAAGTGGGAACTTCCATAGCTCTGAGGTTTGAGAACAGCTGAGCTGCAAAGACACTCAGAAGAGTCTAAAAGCTCCTGCTGAGGGTTCTAACTGCCAGAGCTTTCAAAAATCTGTGCTTTTTTTCCCAGTAAAGGTACAGCACATAATTACAGTGATGTACCAAATTCAATTCTGTGGGAGGCAGGTTGGAAGACAAGTCAGTGGGAAGCTATGCAGCCAATCTACCCCTAAACAAGATTATTGATCACAGAATATGTGGGAGCGAGCATATCCCCCTTACCAGAATCTGTCTCTAGACAGAGGAAAAGTCTCTGGGTTTTTCTTTTTTTCTTTTTTTTCTCTTTTGTCCAACTGGTTGCACATGATTATAAGCAAACCTAATGATGTGGCTGCTAAAAAAACCCAAAGGTTAGAGAAAGCTTAGTAGCCCAGTTACTGCCTTAGATAAGTTTCTTTCTTTCACAATTTCCCCCAGTTTTGTCAATTTTATTGTGTTTTTTTGTTGTTGGTTTTTGTTCCTGAGACAGGTTCTGGTTCTGTTGCCCAGGCTGGAGTGCAGTAGTGCAATCTCGGCTCACTGTAACCTCTACCTCCCGAGCTCAAGTGATTCTCCCACCTCAGCCTCCCAAGTAGCTGGACTATAAGCACACATCACCATGCTTGGCTAATTTCTGTATTTTTTGTAGAGACGGGGTTTTGCCATGTTGGACAGGCGGGTCTCGAATTCCCGGGCTCGAGCGATCTGCCTGCATTGGCCTCCCAAAGTGCTGGGATTCAGATGTGAGCCACCTCGATCAGCCAATTTGTTAATTATTCATTATCATTATTTTAATGAATATTGCAAGAGTAATCTAATTTCTGGCATATTTATACCCCTAACTGATGAGATTTTGTGTCTATGATCTAAGAAGTTATATAATCATGGAAACACTATAGGGCACTACACAGGGTTAGAGCATTAAAATCAGGAAATAAGGTCAGGTATGGTGGCACATAGCTATAATCCCAGTGCTTTGGGAGGCTGAAGCAGGAGGACTGCTAGAGGCCAGGAGCTCAACACCAGCCTGGGCAACACAGCGGGACTCCATGTGTACAGAAAACTTTTTAAAGAAATTAGCCAGGCATGGTGGAACTTGCTACTCAGGAAGTTGAGGTGGGAGGATCACTAAAACCTAGGAGTTCGAGGCTGCAGTGAGGTATGATCTCACCACTGCACTCCACCCTGGCGGTCAGAGAGAGAACCTGCCTCTTAAAAAAAAAAAAAAAAAATCAGGAAATACTATTTATGGTTTAAGGAGAGGAAAGGTTTCGAAAAGGAGCTTAAACTTTTATGTTATCAAATGCCACATAGATACAGAATAAGATAGGACTGAAAGAGTCCACTTGATTTTCCATTCATGCAAATGCATTCAAGAAATATTTGTTAAGCACACGTGAATAAAATCAACATGACTCATCCATTTATAGAACTTGCAATATAGTTGAGATTATATACAGTCAAGAAGTAACCTCATAAATAAACATTTAATTAAAATCCATGATAATTTCTAGAAAGGAAAATTTAAAAGGTAATCTGGGAGAGTTTAGTAGGGAGATCTATTTCTGACTGAAAGGCAAATGAAGGTACCACTGGGAAAGCAAAAATTAAGCTATGACTTGAAGTATAAACAAGAGAGGGAGGCAACAAGCGGGAGTAAAAGACCAGCATGTGCAATGGTCCTGAGCAGGAAAGAACATGGTAAGTTCAAAAATAAAATGTGGCTGAGGCATAGTGAGAAAGAGGCCAAATAGCAGGTGATAAAAGTAGGAGAGGTGGGCAGGTGCCAGACCAGATAGTGTATTCTAGCTCACGGTAAGAAGTTAACACTTTAGCTTTAGTGCTATAGAACAGCACTGGTATTTTAAGCAGATAAAAATTATGATGCAATACAGATACACTCTAGAAACATCATACTAAGAGTTGTGCCGAGACGGATTTGGAGAATGGCAAAACTGGTAGTGGGAAAAACAAGATCAATGTATATTGTGATGGTTAATTGCAATGATGATTCTGGCTTGGGCTAAGATGGTGGTGATGGAGACAAAGAGAAGTGAGTATACTCGATGTGTATTTTGGATGTGAACAGGATTTAAGGGCCTTTCCTAGTTCAATTTCAATGCATTATTTAATGCAGAATTCTGATCACCATTGGTTGAACAGTGAATGAGAGTTAAGGAAGTAGAGAGAAAAAGGAGACTGATCTTTGAAAAAAACTGATGCTAGGAAATGGAGAGAAGGCAGTAGCAAGCAGAAACCTCAGTCAGGAAGGATTTTTATTCATCCATCCACCCATCTATCCACTCCTTTCCAGACAGCAAATGACTGAAGATTTTCTTTTTTTCTGAACAGCAGAGCAGAGTGGAAACTGACAAATTGAGGAAGTAATAAAATAACTAACAGAAGGAAAGCAAGTAAGAGATACTACCACCTAAAGTAGACAGTGCATAACAAAGCCCAAAACTGAAGTGAGAAGATTAGCATGTAGTAGAGCATCACATACACACCCACATACCCACAACCCAGGAGCACAGTGGCTAAAACACTGGCTACAAATACAGACTGCTAACATTTGAATCATTTGAATTCTGTGACTACTAGTCACTGTGTGACCTTGGACAAGCAAACTAATCTTCCTTGGGCCCAGTTTCCTCCTCCCCCCCCCCTTTTTTTTTTTTGAGACGGAGTCTTGCTCTGTGGCCCAGGCTGGAGTGCAGGGGCCTGATGTCAGCTCACTGCAACCTCTGCCTCCCAGATTCAAGCGATTCTCCTGCCTCAGCCTCCTGTGTAGCTGGGATTACAGGCATGTGCCACCATGCCCAGCTCATTTTTGCATTTATTTATTTATTTTAGATGGAGTCTCATTCTGTTGCCCAGACTGGAGTGCAGTAGTGCTATCTTGGCTCACTGCAAGCTCCGCCTCCTGGGTTCACACCATTCTCCTGCCTCAGCCTCCCAAGTAGCTGGGAGTACAGGTGCCTGCCACCACGCCCAGCTAATTTTTGCATTTTTAGTAGAGATGGAGTTTCACCATGTTACCCAGGCTGGTCTCGAACTCCTGACCTCAGGTGATCCGCCCACTTCAGCCTCCCAAAGTGCTGGGATTACAGGCGTGAGCCACCGCGCCTGGCCAATTTGTGTATTTTTAGTAGAGATGAGGTTTCACCATGTTGGCCAGGCTGGTCTTGAACTCCTGAACTCAGGTGATCCTCCCGCCTCGGCCTCCCAAAGTGCTGGGATTACAGGCATGAACCAACACACCCAGTATCCTCATCCTTAATATGGAGCCATTAATAGTGCCAAACTCGCCAGGTTGTCATGAGAAATACATAAGTTGGTGGAAGTAAAAATGCTTCTCATAGAATCTGACAAGTCAAGTCTTCAATATTTATTTTGTTTCTATCCATACTAATATCAACAGCAATAATGTTAATGATAATTGAGCTCCTCTTTTTCTGAGGTTTGACACAGAATGAGTAAGTAAAAGATATATAGCTAGAGAAAACTTTGTAGGTAGAAGAGATATTGGAGGTTCTGAAGTCAAAGTGCTTTCTTTATTCTCTGGCAAGTAACAGGTTAGGATGTTCGTGGTAAGTTAAAAGAATGGGGAGGAGACAGAAGACTTGAGGAGAGAAGGAAAGGTATGGTATGGCCACTATGGAAAAATGAAAGGACGCAGAATAGGGAGCGAGTGAAATAACTGTTAAAACGGCAGTGAGAGTCTGATTGAGGTAAAGGCTAAAATGTCAAAAAGATACCAATTGACTCACTTCACCAAAGGGAACAGAAAGGAAGAAAGCAAGACAGTCAGAAGTACAGTGAGAATGTGAAGGAGCTTGGATTTCATTCTGTAAATTCAGGGAGACACTGGAGGTTTTTCATATAGGAATCATGTGATAAATATACTAATAATGTTAACAAGAGAAGTGAGCAGAGGCAATGAGCCTTTCCAGTTTGGAGCCTCTCTCATTACTGCAGATGATTCTATTAAACAATTTCCAAAATTGTCCTCACATTAGGCTGTTGATATATGTTTAAGGGTTAAAAAGTGTTTGGATGTATACACACAGAAGTGAAATGAAATTTCAGCATACACCTAGAGAAATAATGTTTTAGTAGAATTCATTGTTACAGATTTAGAATTATAGCTACTTTCTAATTTCAGGCTCAGACTTTGGGCTTAATAATTGTCCTGTAATTCAATTTCATAAACATTTTATGTACGCCCCCTATTTTTTACATAATATTGTTCTAAACACTGAAAAGTACACCATTTAAGACTAAAAGTATACGATTGTTTAAAAAATATTCCCTTGATGTGAATGCAGCTAAACTTTATTGGGCAAATCCTGATTGATACTATCTTAGGTAATTTACATGGTGTAAACTAGTTTGTAATGTCCTTAAATTTTTCCCTCCACAGACATGTAGCTAAGAATGGTGAGAGTAAATAAGGGGACTAGGTTACTTCATGTACACACAGCCTCAGAATTACTTATGGTTATGTGCATAAACAAGAAATCTCTTCCATTTTCTATTTTGCTTTTAGTTCAGAAGGTATATTGCTTTTTATGTCCCCAAACTTCATTTCCTCAGTGTGGTACCAAGGATATGCCTCTTGAAAGGACTTGCTTGGCAAACTAATACATCTTCCAAGATAAACTGCATTCAGAAAAAAAAAATGACTTCAGAGAAATTGTGTAGTATACCTACTGTAAAACTCATAACCATCATGACACAGCTGAATTCTCAGAGGGTATATAGCCTTGCTTCAATTATAATATGAATCCAAGCAGCTCAGGCTTCAAATGTGGACTTTGGTCTAAATAATTGTATTACTCAATATTGTGCTAAATTGCTTTTAGTTAACAAATGATATCTATCAAATTTAGAATTTAGTTAATTCACCTTGTTCAAAAATAAGAGAAATAAATACCTTTCTCAGATACCATTATATGCTCTATCTGATCCTAAATATACATTCCTGATTTTCTTTGCAAGAATTTGACAGAATCCTTCTACATAACTGTAGTCAATGCCATGTCTCAAAATTAATAAACATGGGTAAGCATTTATTGCACATGTTCAAAAGGAACATGCTCAGTCCCATCTAGCACAGTTTGACTTTAAACAGGATTTTTAAACTGCAAGGTATCAAATTAGATCAATTCTAACATACTATACTATTTAAAAGTTTACAGAATATTTTGGATAAGGCTGAAAATGTTTGACTATCAGGTCCAATGGTAATTTTAAAATTCTTAGTATGCAAATGGAAAATGTTCAGGGAGCCAGGGTAAAGTTGGTGACCATAATGGAGCTATTTATTCATATGGCAAACAAACTTGCACTGAACACCTAAGTAAAAAATAGCTTTTTCTCCAAGAAATTAAATAAATCATAGTGCCCTCTTTTCCTGCCATTTTTTGTTTTTGTTTTTGTTTTTTTGTCAACTATTTGAATAGTCAGTTTGGGGAATACTTAATATATAACTATAATCTTGAATTCAAAATTTATACTTATTCATCTTTTGTACCCCTTAATATGAAGGGCAGGATAAGAAAAAATAATTCATTCTAATAATAATTTAACTACATGATGATTTCAAGACATGATGTATAAGATTTTCTTCCCAACTAAAACAGCACGTTTCAAGCTTTAAATCAATTAATGACACTATATGAAATCTAAAATCCTTGTACTTTTTCTGACACGATATATACACCAGAAAAAGAGTCTCTATTACTTTGCTAATTATCTAGTAAATATCCTTTTATTTTAACCTATTTTTGGGGGGTCAAATTCTAACATTAAGATCTACATGGAAGGAAAAATAGCCCACATAATAATAATGCATACTGTTTGGATATATTAATAGAATTAAAAATTGGCACTGTTATACAAAAGATCCCCTGAGATATTTTGAAGTATTTTATGAATGAGAATATTTTATTATTTTTCAATGCCATGACAAATAATAATAGGTAAAAAAGGATTTTTTTCTGACAGCCAATATTA
>NW_016823731.1:51076-55692 GCF_001698545.2 Rhinopithecus bieti
CTACAGGTGCCGCCACCTCGCCCGGCTAGTTTTTTTTGTAGTTTTTAGTAGAGACGGGGTTTCACCGTGTTAGCCAGGATGGTCTCGATCTCCTGACCTCAAGTGATCCGCCCGCCTCGGCCTCCCAAAGTGCTGGGATTACAGGCTTGAGCCACCGCGCCCGGCCTACTGCATTCCTACTTTTAATGGAGAATCAAGCAAAAGTGATGAAGCCTGATGCATGCTCAAATTTGATGACTCTTATGAAGTGAATGTTTGTGTCCCTCCAAAATCCTTATGCTGAAATCTAATTCTCAACGTGATTATTCTTAAAGGCAGCGCCTTTGAGGGGCAGTTAGGTCATAAGAGTGGAGCTCTCACAAGTACGATTAGTTCCCTGTTAAGAAGAGGCCAGAGAACTAACTTGCTCTCTTTCCACAATGGAAGCATGCAATGAGAAGTTAGCAGTCTGCAACCCAGAAGAGGGCCCAACTATGTTGACATCCTGAACTTGGACCTCCAGCCTCCAAGATAGTGAGAAATAAATTTCTGTTGTTTATAAGCCTCCCAGCCTTATACAAAACACCCCAGCTAACAAAAGCAAAATGTACATTCTTCTCAAGTGCACACAAAACATTTTCCATGATAATCATGTCAGGCCACAAAACAAGTCCTAATACATTTTTAAAAATTAGTATCATACAAAATATCTTTGTGATCACAAGTGAATGAAACTAGAAAGGAATAACAGAAGGAAAAGTGGAAAATCCTCAATTATGCAGAAATTAATAAATAAAATTTTAAGCAACCAATGGGTCAAAGAAAGAACCACAAGGAAAATTAGAAAATACCTTGAGAGGAATGAAACTACAAATACAACATATCAAAACATATGGAATGCAGTGAAAGCAGTGCTAAGAGGGAACATTATAGCAGTACATGTCTACATTAAAAAAAAAAAAAAGACTTCAAAACAATAAACTAACTGTACATCTTAAGGAACTAGAAAAAGATGAGCAAACTAAAGCCAAAGCTAACAGCAGGAAGGAAACAAAGATTAGAGAAAAACAAGATAGAAAACTTAAAACCTGCCAGGTGTGCTGGCTCATGCCTGTAATCCCAGCACTTTGGGAGGCTGAGGCAGGTGGATCCCTTGATCTTAGGAGTTCAAGACCAGACTGGGAAACACGGCAAAACCCTGTCTCTACAAAAAATACAAAAAATAGCCAGGCCTGGTGGCTCATGCCTGTGGTCCCAGCTACTTGCGAGGATCACTTGAGCAAAGGAGGTTGAAGTTGCATTGAGCTGTGATTGTAACACTGCACTCCAGCCTGGGCAACAAAGTGAGACCCTGTCTCAAAAAGAAAAAAAAAAAAAAGAACAGAAAAGAAAAGAAAACTTTAAACCAATAGAGAAAATTAATGAAACCAAGCCAAAAGTTGTATATTAAGTTGTATATTAGTCCGTTTTCATGCTACTGATTAAGACATACCCGAGCCTGGGAAGAAAAAGAGGTTTAAGGACAGGCACAGTGGCTCACACCTGTAATACCAGCACTTTGGGAGGCCAAGGCAGGTGGATCACCTGGGGTCAGGAGTTCAAGACCAGCTTGGCCAACATGGTGAAACCCCATCTGTACAAAAATACAAAACTTAGTTGGGCAAGATGGTGGGTGCCTGTAATCCCAGCTACTCGGGAGGCTGAGGTGGGAGAATCGCTTGAACCTGGGAGGCGGAGGTTGCAATGAGTCGAAATCATGCCACTGCACTGCAGCCTGGGCAACAGAGCAATACTCCGTCTCAAAAAAAAAAAAAGGTTTAACTGGATTTACAGTTACACATGGCTGGGGAGGCCTCAGAATCATGGTGAGAGGCGAAAGGCACGTCTTATATGGCAGTGGCAAGGGAAAATGAGGAAGAAGCAAAAGCAGAAACCCCTGATAAACCCATCCGATCTCGTGAGACTTATTCACTATCACGAGAATAGCACGGGAAAGACTGGCCCCTATGATTCAATTACCTCCCCTTGGGTCCCTCCCACAACATGTGGTAATTCTGGAAGATACAATTCAAGTTGAGATTTGGGTCGGGACACAGCCAAGCAATATCAAGTTAGTTCTTTGAAAAGATCAAAACAAACAAACAAACAAAAGACCCCACAAACCGTTAGCTAGATTGATGAGTTTAAGCAAAAGAGAAAATTCTAGTAATTAAAATCAGAAATAAAAGTGGACATTACTATTGATTTCATAAAAGAAAAAATTACAAGAGAAAATTATGAACAATTATTTACCAAAATTTGAATAACCTAGAAGAAATGGACTAGTTCCTAGAAATTAAAAAAAAAAACTACTAAAATGGACACAAGAAGAAATAGAAAATCTGAATAGATCTATAACAAGTAAGTAGATTGAATCAGTAATCAGAAACCTCCACATGAAGAAATGCATAGGACCCAACAGCTTCACTGATGAATTCTACCAATATTTAAAGAAGAATGTATACCAATTCTTCTCAACTTTACCCAAAAAATGAAGATGGGAAAACTTCCTATCTCTTTCTATGCAGCCACCATTACCCTGATAAGGAGGTTGGTAGAATATACTACAAAAAAAAAAAAAAAAAAAAAACTCTAGGCCAATATATCTTATTAATACAAATGTAAAATTCCTCCAAAAAATACTAGCCAACTGAATTCAGCAGCATAAAAAAGGAGTATACACCATGATCAAGAGCAATTAGGCAAAAAAGAAACAAAAAGACATGTAATCAGGGAAGGAAGAAGTAAAAGTATTTCTGCTCACAGATGACATGATCTTATATGTAGGAAACACTAAATCATCCGCAGAAAACTGATGGAGCTAATATATGAATTCAACAAAATTGAAGGTACACAATCAATGTGCAAAAAACAGTTTGCATTTCTATGCACTCACAATGAACAGTCTATAAAAGAAATTAGTAAAACTATTCAACTTACAATAGCATCCGCAATAAAATACTCTCTCACACTCAGAAGAACAGCTATTTTCAAAACAGTGGAATATAACTCGTGTTAGTGAGGATGTGGAAAAACAGGAACACTTGTACGTTACTGGGGGGAATGTAAAATGATGCAGTCCCCATAGAAAACAATTTGGTGGTTCCTCAGAAAATCAACACAGAATTAACATACGACTCCAAAATTCCACCCCTAATATGATGGTTATGTGTCAACTTGAGTGGGCAAAGATGTGCCGAGATTAAACACTATTTCTGGGTATGTCTGTGAGGGTGTTTCAGGATGAGATTAGCATTTTAATTGGTAGACTCAGTAATGTTGATTGTCCCCTCCCCAATATAGGTGAGAATCAGCAAATCATTTGGGGGCCTGAATAGAACAAAATAGCAGAAGAAGGAGGAATTCATCCTTTTGCTTCCTGTCTGCCTGCTTGAGCTGGGACATTGATCTTCTCCTGTCCTTGCACTGGGATTTACACCGTGAGCTCTCATGGTTCTCAAGCCCTCCGACTGAGGACTTGGACCAGATTTACACCACTGGCTTTCCTGGGTCTCCGGTTTACAAATGGCAGATCATGAGACTTCTCAGCTTCCATAATGCAGTGAGCCACCTCCTCATAATAAATCTCTTTATGTACACATGCACGCACGCACACACACACACACACACGCACACACTCTATTGGTTCTGTTTCTTTGGAAAACTCTAATACGCTTAGGTATGTACACAAAAAACTAAAACCAGGAACTCAAACAGATACTGTACACAAATGTTCATAGCATCATTATTCAATATCCAGAAGGTAGAAACAACCCATCTGTCTATCAGCAGAAGTATTGATAAAATGTAGTATGTACATACAATGGAATCTTAGTCATAAAGGAATGAAGTTTTGACACGTCATAACATAAACCCTGCAAATATTTCACTTAGTAAAACAAAACAGATATAAAAGAACAAATATTGTATGATTCCACTGATATGAAGTATCAACAACAGGCAAATTTTAAAGACAAAAGTAGAATTGAGGTTACCGGAAGCTGGGGGTAGAAGGGTATAAGGAGCTATTGCTTAATATATTGGTTTAGAGTTTCTGTTTGGGATGATGACAAAGTTCTGGAAATAGTGGTAATGGTTGTACAACAACACAAATGTACTTAATGCTTCTTTATTATACATGTAAAATGGGTAAAATGGTTAGTTTTATGTTACATATTTTTCCACAATGAAAAGATAACTAGGGTAGGGAACACACAATATTATACCTCCACTGTAAGTACCCTTTCGTTCTCCTCATTTATCTCTTCCCTCCTCCCACTCAATTTTACCGTTCCATTAAGCTCTGGGCCTGCAATGGCACCAATCATCTAATCAATGAGACCCGTTCTAAAATATTGCACCCTTTGACTTAAATATAAATATGGATATAACCACATATATGAATACTGAAATGAAATCAAGGGCATCCATTATTTTGCTCCATTAGTTTTATTTTCTCTTATAGAATAAGAAGGTAAGTAAATATCAAGATATTATTTCCATTTTTTCAAATATTTTTGATGCATGGAAATTACTCAATTGTTTTTAAAAATTGTTTCTACTGATGGGATTTTTTTTGTGAAGTATGTATGTTATTA
>NW_016823731.1:56229-58593 GCF_001698545.2 Rhinopithecus bieti
TTTCACCACAGTGAAATCAAATTAGAAAGATTAAGATCATTAAAATTATTTAAAATCAATTCTGCATATTTAAAAATCTCCACCTCAATTTTAAGCTATAACTGTAAAAATAAGTATTGTGGAGTGAATCAAGCCCAAAGTATAATTTTAGCTGGGAATGTGAAACTTTTGTTATTTTATTTTTCTTCTAGCTATAGGTAACCTGTTATTTTCAGAATGAAGGCACCACAGTGGGAGGTGACATATCTTTTCTTTCTCTATTCAGCTGTATGAAATATTTAACACATTTAGTGGCCTTGGATGTATTCTGACTCTGAATATCATCTTATGAGTTATAAGCTTATATAACTGCCATTGTTTAGTAGGTTGTACTTGCAAATTAGAATAAAACTCACTCTCAAATGTGCAGCAGATGCAGACTATCACGATAGTACATATTGCTCTTATGAGTCACCTACCTGTAGGATCTCATGTTGCAAGTGGTCCTTGTGGTCAATGCCTAAACATATCTGATTTTTTATGTATGTACATACTAAGCTTTGTAGACAAAGATGTAGTACAAGGTTGGGTAGTAGTATTTTTTCATTCCCATAAATTCCTAAATAAAAGAGGAAGGAAGATAATACATAGAGACAGAGATGTAATGGTATTCATTTACCTCCACTTCACCTACTCATCAAAAGTATACCAACAGAGAAAATGCAAAAAAGGCAGGGGTTCAAGGCACAGCTTGACACTGATACACAGAGTCCTAGGAATCAGCCTGAAGTCTGTTTGTGTGGTGGACTAACGGTGCTCCCAGGAAAGACATTTTCTAAAGGAAGAGAGGTCAAGCAGCAAGCAGACAGGATTAGTCCAGTGAGAAAACCTGCAATTTGGAAAGAGTTAGGGTGATTCTGAGTGCACTATAGTTGTTTCTCGGATGTGATTCCAGGCCCAGACTATTCATCCCCAACGTGGTCAGATGTCTGAATACTGTGGAAAGGAGAACTGTGTGAAGAGCACTGCTTTGGTACTCCTCTAATCAAGTACATTTAAAAAGGAAAGCAAGGAAAAAAATACATGTTCCCATACTTTGCCAAAGAACACCCCACACCCTTGGCACCTAGAAGGCTTCAATACACCACCAGCTGTGCCCCGTGGGAAACTCCTCCCCTCTTCCCACACACAGTTGTCCCCAGGGGAGAGGATCAAAACAAGAACCCACAGTTGCCACATGGAAGCTGGCAAAATTCATTCAGAGAATTTGTAAGCTATTCCCTGAGACCTCTAGAAACATCTAATGTTGACACTTTTGATAAGAGTCAGGGTCCTGCAACAGCAGCTATGAGCAAGAGCAAGAAAAATACTGGTGAACTGACATAGATCAGGCTAGGCAGTAAAACTGTAAAATTCATATTGCCCCAAAACTCTGTACTTAAAAAAATAAAATAAAATAGCTTTTGAATGTAATGCTTCCTTGATACTACAATTGCTTCTGTTCTCTAAACTGCAAAGGCGAGTTAATAGTCGAAGACCACCCTCTATGCTCGCTATAAGTGAAAGGCTGTTCATAGCAGTAAAGGCTAGAAGTGATAAATTTTTAAGTACAACAGATTCTGACAAACTGTGAGTTGATAGGCAAATATCCTGGAAAGTTTCAAGGCACAAGCCCTTCAATGTCTCCCTCCCCCTGCTGCTGCTTACTACTGTGCATATATATTTTTTTTCAAATATTTCAGGATTTGTGTTTAAAAGATCAATTCTGGATAAGTATGAAGGTTTCATCCTAGAAAATGTCAATGAACTGAAGTTCACAAAGAAAACAGCAAAAAAGAAAGCAGCAACTATGTCACTGATTGAGCAGAGTTTTCTTCATCTTTTATGCATCACAAATTTACATTCTGATGACTGTCAGTGTTATGTGAAGGAATTTCTATGAATAGACCACATGCTTTTAACTACTTTTTACATTTTGGGAATTATTCTGTAATACTTCCAAAACTTTATTTCCTTTAAATGTTAATTGAACACTTAAAGGTTAGTTAAGTAAAGGTATTGAACCATAATGCCCTTTCCTTCTTGCAAAAACATAACCTTTCTCTTTTGTCTCCTATCTCATTAAGTCACTTTACTAGTAGAAGAACTAGTAGAAGAACAGCGTTAGGTTCATTTTGATGAAGACCATCAATTTCACATAAATGGATTGGGGCCAATATTTCTTTATAAAAATACATATTTTATATATATTTATTAATAATGTCTTACTTTAACTTATGTTGACAATTGTGTATTTTTAAAAATCCAGATAAGAAACATTTCCCTTGGCCAGGCGCGGTGGCTCATGCCTGTAATCCCAGCACTTTGGGAGGCCGAGGCGGGCGG
>NW_016823731.1:60827-65123 GCF_001698545.2 Rhinopithecus bieti
TCCATCAGGTGGTGATGGCACAATCTTCTCCTTTTGATATAAAATTCCTAACATTTCCAAAACTCTTGGCATTTGACTCCAAGAATCGACATACATACTGAAGTCTGTTAAAATGCTGATTACCAAATTACCCCTAAAGCATTTGGGGATGGGGCATTTCAAGCCCTCAACATGCAGTCACTATTTTCAAAAACCCGTTAGTTAATAAAACAACACACAAGCATTGAAAATTGATGAGAAAATTCCTGACCTTGAAGTAACAAGTGTGTCTTACAAATAATCAGGGATTTAAAGGTTTCCTATCTAATCTTTAATCTAGCCCAGGCAGAGAAACATATCCTAAAGAAATGATTTTAAACTCTGACACTTAACATTCAGATTACACTCAGTTCCCTAGAAGGCGCATTGACTTTCCCATGATCAGTATCACCTCAGTGCTGATAATGCCAAATGAACATCTCCAGCCCTGACCACTCTTAGGCATCCTCAAACTCCATGTTTCTAACTGACATTCCCACCCAGATGTCCCATCATTAACTCAAATTGAACAAATCTAAAAGAGAACCCATCCTCACTCTGACCCATCCCTACACCTTATCAGCTTCTCCTAATGGCTTCATTCTGTCAACAGAACTGGCATCCTTTTCATCTTCTAAGCTTTCAAACTGGCAATTACCTTTCAGTCACACTTCTGACAATTTTTCCTAAAAAAAAAATCTTTCAGGTTCAACCCTTCCTTTCTATTCCACAGTCAAAAATCTGGACTAGGGAAATTACGTAATAACTAAACATTTCCTAATTTAAATTCAATTAAATTCTTCAAGGGGTTCTAGCCCTGTACTAAATAGATCAGTGAATATCACAGATATATTTACTACTATAATAGAAAAAATAATGATTACTTTATATGTAAAAAATTTTACTTCCACTAACATCACAATCCTATTTGCATAATAAATGTATTGCTTTCCACATCATTTATGATTTACAATATAAAGGATAATTATGAAAAGTACTCCTTTGATGCTAATTACCTCTTATTTTGTTTATGTCCTATTTTGTACTCTAAAATAAAATTATAAACCATATTAAACATAAAAGTGATATTAAGCATTAAAAAGTAGCACATATAGAATAACTTGATCACTATGAGTATTGAATAGCAGCATCCAAAGTATGTATGCCCATGTCTAAATGTAATGATAGCAACAGGAGGCCGCCAAATGCCTAGGCAGACATGGGTGGGTACTCGGTGAAACGCCAACTCCAGGCCGAAGACAGTTTAAAGCTTGAAAGCCAAGCTGCAAATTAAATCCATGGGCAGGATTGAGAACTTGTCTTTCTGTTTGGCGTGCTTTCCTCCGACTGATCCCCATCCTTCACCTATTTTACATATACCTACCCTTTCCTAACTGGTTCTCTTTTTTCTTTCTTTCTTTCTTTCTTTTTTTTTGAGACAGTCTCACTCTGTTGCCCAGGCTGGAGTGCAGTAGCACAATCATTCCTTACAGCAGTCTCAACCTCCTGGGCTCAAACGATCCTCCCAACTCAGCCTCCCAAGCAGTTGGGACTACAGGCTTATGCCACCATGCCTGGCTGATTTTAAAAAAAAAAACTGTTTATAGAGACAGGGTGTCACTATGTTGCCCACACTGGTCTGGAACTCCTGGGCTCAAGCAATTCTCCTGCCTCCACCTCCCAAAGCACTGGGATTAGAGGTGTGAGCCCCTGTGCCTGGCCTAGAATAGATTTTCAACAGACAAAATAGGTTGACAGATAGATGATACCCTGTTAATGTTATATTCTGCTTTCATTAGATACCATCTTATCATGGCCATGACAAACTGCCACAAACCAATGCTAGGATTCATTATTATAAAATAGTACATGCAGATGCTTCCAAAGCTGAATTCTATCCTCACATTCAAGACCCATATCATTACAGCACCAAGTAAATCACTTCAATTAGTTCAAAATATTTATAATAGAAAACTGCCATACATGATGATCACCTATCATTAAGTATTTAGTTCTCTGTTTTCATTTAAGTACTAGTTAAAGGTGCCTGTATCAAAAACAAAGTATACAGTTATCCATTAGACTAAAGAAATACAGAGTCAAAATGGAGCATCCATAATACCCTGGACATTTTGACACATCTGGTATCTATGTCAAGCTAACACATTTTTCTTTAAGCAGAAACAACGCTTGTCATCTGCAGAACTTTAAATACACTAACCTGAAAATGGTGGCAGATTATCAATATCTAATGTTTCTCTCAACTTCCCAATAAGAGAGTCATAGAGATACTTTAGAATAGACTTCTGCTTCCAGCAGTGTAGCTGATTAGTTACCCAGAGGGACTGTCAATTTACAGAACACCTAAAATGCTGAATAGACTTCTTTAAAAATATCTTCAGATGAAAAGCTAACTTGGTAAGACATTTTTAAAAAGTTCTCATTACTCACCCTCCAAACTCCCCAATGGGGAAAAAAAAAATGAAAGCACTAACCCAGACACATAACCAGACACTGAAGGCCAAGACTATCGTAGGAACATCTACCAAACTCTACTGGTCTACAGCTTTTAGAGAACCTCAAAAGGTAATACCTCCAGAAAAGGGGTGATTTTGGAGAAAATAACAAAGCCCACCTACAGAAGAAAACAGTAAAGAATTGTGTCTGGTTTTGCCTTGACTCTGGGATTGGAGATAAGGGACTTCTCTGCTGGAAACTTCTAACCACAAGGCGACACCTCTGCTCTCCACCATGCAAGTTTTGGGTTAGAACTGAAACTACCTAGTTGTAAAAATATATGCTGATAATTTATAGTTAAAGTGATTATTCTTTGGTAGTACTCCTAGGTAGAATAGAAAGATTATCTCTCAGGGAATGTCAATTTAGACTACAGCTCAGTTAACAATTGAACCCAGAATATGGTGAAATAATCTCTTCATAGTGCTGAGAAAAAAAAAAAAATTGACAAGCTAGATTTATATACCCAGTGAAAATATATTTTCAGAACAAGGTGAAAAAAAATAATTAGAGAAAGAAAAGCAGTGTTTGATATGACCAGAATCTCACTAAAAGTCTTTCAAAAAAACTCGTTTCAGTTCCAGCTATTAGGGACTCCGAGGTAGGGGGACTGCTTGAGTCCAGGAGATTGAGACAAGCCTGGGCAACACAGCAAGACCCCCATTGCTAAAATAACTTTTAAAAATTTGCTGGTCATGGTAGTAAGCCTGTATTCCCAGCTGTTCGGGAAGCCAAGGTGAGAAGATCTCAGAAGACTGAAGCTGCAGTGACCTAGGATTGGACCACTGCACTCCAGGCTAGGCAACAGAGCGAGACTTTGTCTCTAAAAATAATTATAATAAATTAAAATAAATAAAATAAACAGACTTGTTTCGGGGAGAAGTAAATGATCCTAGAAGGAAGTTTTGTCATATAAGAAGAAAGGTATACAAAAAAGTTAAATGTGTGAGTAAATCTAAGTGGGGAACAGGTGGTGGAAAGCAGGGAGTTGTGGGGCTGCTGAGATGGAAAAATCGCTTGAGCCTGGGAGGTCAAGGCTGCAGTGAGCCAAGATTGCCCCACTGCACTCCAGCCTGGGCAACAGAGCAAGATCCTGCCTCACAACAGAAACAAAGGAAAAATCTAAATAACATATATTTTAGGGGCACATCCATATATGGCAAAAGAAAGGCATGGGGTTGATGAGCCTAAGATTCAGAATAGTGGTTTCTTCTGGGGAGAAGGGTAAACAATGGCTTCACAGTAATGGTAACGTGCGCACCCATGGTTACATTTTATTAATACTATGCTTTGAACTGTACACATACAGCATAAATATTAGAGCCGTATCTCAAATGGACCTTTTCTTAAACTTAATTCAACCTTCTGTTCTCAGATAGTCTTTGATTACTCTGGGAGAATTTACATTGTTGCCTTAAAATTTTACAATTTGGGACTTAGCCTTCCTTTAATCTGATCCAATTCAATATGCATTTCTTTTGATGAGTCATTCAGGGACATTTTTCAGCTGGTCACCATCATCTAGATAATGACCCTTCACTTCTGTAATGTATAGACACACTCCTGGGTTTGCTTTGGCTTTTTGTGGACCCTTTCTAAATATCCCATACATTTTCACAAAGAGAATCATCAACTGAGTTTAAAAAGAATGAGATCAGGGGGACTGGGACTGGAGGGGCGGTGAGCCCCAGGGCACCTGGGCATTAGGCCCGGGCATGGCAGGCAGCAGTGGCCCACTCTCCAGCCCACTGCTGCCCCAAA
>NW_016823731.1:65508-75463 GCF_001698545.2 Rhinopithecus bieti
GGCGGGCGGGGGGGCCCCCCCCCCCCGCCCCCTGCTGCCCCAAAACTCTTTCTCAAAAAAAACAAAAAACAAAAAAAAAAAGGATCAGAGACAATCAGAGGATCACAAACAATTCTTACTCTTAGTCATTCATTTGTACTATGAACTGAGGGGAGGTAGTCAAGTAGAAATCGAAGAAATCCTACAACAAATCACAAATCTAGTTTTCTTTGAAATATTTTCCCCTTGAAGCAGTATTCAAATTATCTATACATATAACCTATATAAATGTATTTGGTCTGGGACACTGTTTCTAACAGATATAAAGCAAATAACAGTCTTCACTCCAATGCTTAAGAATTGATTACTTTCCCAACTGGCAATATGTGTTCACGCTTATTTATAAACATTCATCAGGCAAACTCTACCACCACTCTACCATCAAATGAAATGCAACGAGACAGATCACATGTAAAGATGATCTAGAACATATGCCAAATTCCATAAAACTACAATGATTAATTAACATATATGACAATATATGGTGACCCAATACATTTATTATCCGATGACTGGCTTTATGTTGGTTGAGCAGAGTTTATCCTGGCTTTATTCAGGTGTAGTCCCACTCTAAGCAGTCACTTCTATATGACTGCTTACTGTGCCGCCAACTAGTTACTCATCCTCTGAAAGTCCACTCTCTTGATGACATTTAATCTGTTGGCTCTTCTGAGGAGACTTGGCCCTAAGATCAGATAAGACAAGACCATACTTTCAGGATCTAAGGAGGATGCCTAATATTCCCAAGCTCTCCTTTAGGGAAGCTCAACTCTTCTCTAGACCTCACCTCTAGTGCAAAGGGAAAGCACAACTTCACATGAGAGGCATACTGTTTAGCATCTGTTGTCTTTGCAATACTTCAAATCTTCCTCATGGATTTAGGGCAGCCAAAAACAAAGCTTCCCTATTTACAATGCTACTCATCACTGACAGAAAGTCTCTTCATCTGGAAGTAGTCACGTTTTTATTTTTAAAATTATATACAACATGGAACCTACATAAACAGAACCAAGTGGCTGTTCTGCTTGGATCTAGTGTACCGAACACACTGACTGCATGCACTTAGGATAATGAAGACCATCGGTATTCTCTTGGGTGAACCAAAGTCCCCAAAATAGGCAGCTGAAACCCAGGAAACTGTATAGATGAGGATAGATTTCATCTCTCACTGCACAAGAAATTTCAAAGTCATCTATGACAGAAATATTTAGAACTGGTAGAAACACGAAGCATTAATCAAAATGTTGTGTAAATATCTATTTGATATTGTATGGAATTTTTATGTTTACTTCCATGAAGACCTTTTATTCAATAAAGGACACTGGGTGGTTCTTATAATTCTCAGAAATATATGAGAGATAAAACAGCCCTAAATATTCAAGAAAGGGAAATCCGTAAACCTGAAAGTAAGTTTAACATAGAGTGCTCACCCCTTCAATATAGCCCTGTAGAGGGGACTAGCCTAACTAACAGGCTCCAGATATCTAATTGAAAATATCACAAAATCATATGATATAACAGTTATCATATAAACTCTGTATCATGCATCTGATTCTAAAGCAAGTAAAAAGAATGACCAATACAAAGAATGCTTATGATATAGCTCAGAATGTCTGCATCATATGCAAAGACCCTTTTCAAAAGATTATGAGTAACACAGTAGAAATGAGCAGATGAAGAATGGAGAGAATGTTCAGTCTGGTTTACAGAGGAGGGAGTATTTCCAGGAGAAAGTAGGTTTTTTGTTTTGTTTTGTTTTGTTTTGAGATGGAGTCTTGCTCTGTCGCCCAGGCTGGAGTGCAGTGGCGCGATCTCAGCTCACTGCAAGCTCCGCCTTCTGGGTTCACCCCATTCTCCTGCCTCAGCCTCTCAAGTAGCTGGGACTATAGGTGCCCACCACCACGCCCGGCCAATTTTTTTGTATTTTTAGTAGAGACGGGGTTTCACTGTGTTAGCCAGGATGGTCTCGATCTCTTAACCTAATGACCCGCCCACCTCGGCCTCCCAAAGTGCTGGGATTACAGGTGTGAGCCACCGCACCCGGTCAGAAAGTAGGTTTTAAGTCATATTTTAAAAGATTAAAAAGACACCTAAAGGATGGAAGGACAGGTGCAAAGGCATGGAGAAGAGCAAATGCAAGTCATGCGCAGATTATTCAAAATCAAGACTTTGAGAGACTCTCCAATTTCTAGAGATTAACTAGAGTTCCATTACAACATTTAAAAACAGAAGAAAACAGGTGGCAATCATTGCGATCACTTCTTAAGAAAGAAAATGAATTGATGGAGGAAAAATAACAGCTAGTCAAGTAATGTGATTTGCTAGACTGCAGGAAGTCTACAGACAAAGACCAACTAGAAAACAATAGTAGTCTAGTCCTATGGGCATGGGAGGTGAGAGTGAAAAATCTTCAATCAGTAAGAATGCATGATGAGCTGGGATCAAAGAAGAGAGAGGGGATGAAAAAAATTCCAGGAGATAAGAATTATAGGCCTTTATTGGGGGAAGGATGAAGACTATGAGTTATTTTTGGGATGCTCTTTCAAGTACTAGTTGAATGTTTAAGTGTTAATTCTCTTTAGATAAATGGCCAGAAAGAGTGACAGGTTACAGCTAAATAAATATCTAAGATACTCATCTCTACGTGTGTTCAGTTTGTTTCGTATTTTATAGTTTGCAAGGGTTTTAACATATACTCACATTTAATTTGTATAATAACCAACTTTTAAGTATACATTTCCCCCCTTCTAAAGGCAAAAAATATACAGCTAAAAGAAGAAAAGTGACTTGCCCAAGGTCATATAGAGAATACATGACTGAAAGCCAAAATAATTTTTTTTCCACTACACTGAGTGGCATTTTAAGTATAAACCACCGAAGAGCAGAAACTCCAGAGACGATGTGGCAATTAGTCATAGCACTCAAGGAAGAAAAGCAGACATCTTCTTAGCTTTTCCTGAGAAGCAACTAATTTTTCAACACTATTCAGCTATATATACTAAAGAAAATTATAAAATGAAGGCCAAAATATGTAGTCTTATTTTTCTCACAAAGCTGAAAGACTTCATTAAATGGTTCTGTCACTCGGAATCCTTCACATGGGATAAAATAAATGATCGTCTTATTAGTAATTGAACTACGCTTTCATTTTACTAAAATGCTGCTTATTAATGCAGAAATGGAGTCCAATGCCCCTTATACTGCATTAAGTAAAATTAAGTCTTTATTTTTTGACACCTAATTATATATTTCACAACACAAACAATAATGAATGTCAATGAAGACATTTATAATGTCATCCAATACTGGAAGATGATGTTTTAAGGGATAATTTAATTTCTACTCTGACTTCCAATGACAGAGATTGCACAAAGTGTTTTTAATTAGTAAACTTCCTGTTACTACTTTTTATTGCTGTCCAGCAGTAAACTCCCCAACCCACTCGCCCACCTGCATACCACAGCAAGGAAAAACAGGTCAAACAATGGGCTTAAAAAAATCAATAAATTGAGCATCTTATGAACCAAGTTGTGATCCCAGATTGACTATATGATGTAAACCTCTCTGAGCCTTGGTTTCTCCTCCCGTGAAATAAGGGAAATTAGTAATTTATAAAGCTTACCTCAGTTTTAATTTTGGTGGCCTCTGATTCTACGACAGAGATACAAAGGCAAATAATTTTTAATTGACAAAAAAGATATATATTTATGCTGTACAAAATGATATTTTGATATATGTATACACTGTGGAATGACTAAATCAAGCTAATTAACATATCCATTATTTCACATACTTATTTTTTTGTGGTGAGAATATTTAAAATAGACCTTAGCAATTTTCAAAGCTGCAACACACTGTTATTATCTATAATCACCATGTTCTAAAATAAGTTTCCTGAACTATTCCTCCTATCTGAAATTTCATATCCTTTGATCAATATCTCCCAATCCCCACTCCCACCTGCAGTCCCTGGTAACCACCACTCTCCTCTGTGCTTCTATAAGTTTGACTTTTTTAGGTTCTATATACTGTATAAATGAGATCACACAGTATATGTTTTCCATGTCTGCCTTATGTCACTTAGCACAATGTCCTGCAGGTTCAAAGATTTCCTTCTTTTTAAAGGGTAAATAGTGTTCCAACATGTACATACTATGAACTGAAGCACAATGTGTAGAAGGCTGAAAGGAATGGTCACACCTTAGTAAATACTTCATAGATGAAAGGTTCCACAATTTGAAGAGAAGAAAAAGGAGATATTTTAAGCATTCCATCAGGTAGAATTCTCCCTATCATATTGGCCTTCATCCATATGCTTTCTAGACATTCCTAGGAGGGAATCCTGCTTATGGTCTTTTCTGTAAAGTGATACCTCTATAGGTTACTCCTATCTAACAACTCTCCCCCTTGCCTGCTGTCATATACTAAATCCATTCTCCTACTTCTGATCAACTGAAAACACTCTTGAAGCCACATTTTAGCACTGCCATCTAGCTTTGCTATTCCCTAAGTATTTATTATATTTTTCAATGCTTTATTAGAACAAATATTCAAAGTTGATATTAAATCCTAACTAGTTATTCTGAATGGGTCACACCATTCCTGATTAATTATTTGATATGACACATTCTTGGCTGGGAGTGGTGGCTCAGGCCCGTAATCCCAGCACTTTGGGAGGCCGAGGCAGGCGCATCACCTGAGGTCAGGAGTTCGAGACCAGCCTGGCTAACATGGCGAAACCCCATCTCCACTAAAAGTACAAAAATTAGCCGGGTGTTGGTCTGTAGTCCCAGCTACTGAGGAGGCTGAGATAGGAGAATGGCTTGAGCCCAGAAGGTAGAGGTTGCAGTGAGCTGAGATTGTGCTGCTGCACTCCAGCCTGGGCAACTGAACAAGGCTCCGTCTCAAAAGAAAAAAAAAAATGATTCTACTGCCAAACCTTCAGAAAAGGTCATGTTTTTACTTTTAGGTACTTCGATTTCTACATTCTTCTACTGCCAAAACTTCAGAAAAGGTCATGTTTTTACTTTTAGGTACTTCGGTTTCTACAAAATATTTTCTAGTAATACTCAAACTAAAAAAATACAATTTCATTCATTTTAGGTATTGATAATTTTACATAGCCATGATTTCAAATACTCTCATATATTCTAAATGATTCTAAATACAGAGTATATGATTCTAATATCACTCAGTATACTAAAATAAAACAAAATCTAAACAAAAAATATGCAAATATAAAAACACCAGGTTCCTAAAACATTTTCAGATCACTTGCCTTAAGGACCTCAAATTATGATAGCCTCATCTCAGTTTTTAATAATAATACAAACATAAATAATACAAACATTGAAAGCTAAATTTTACAACACCAAAGACATGAATAACTTCCAGTAATATAAATCCAACAACACATTAAAGCTGTTGGAAACAATTGATGGATAAACTTTTGCTTCATTTATTTAAGCAGAATAATTTTAAAAATCTATAGGATATGTATAAATATTAAAAGGTTTTGATGGCATTCTAGAGTCCACATTCTCACCTACTGCGGTCCCCCCAAAAGCAGCTCTTGCTTTAACATTCCTTTGATTTCTTTATCTAGAGGCCCCTTACTAGTTTATTGTCATTCAATTATATCTTTCCACTCTAAAGACTACATTTCTCTTGTCAGCATGCAAATCAACTAAAATACAACATAAAGCATGAAAAATAAAGATTAAAGGGGTTAAAGTGAGGTTTCTGAATAGTCCCCTCAAAAATAGTACACTACTCCTGGATACTTCCTTTGTCCCTATTTGATATCTCTATTTCTGGGATTCAGACAGTACAGAGAAAGGAAGAAGCCCCAGGAGAATTATCACCCTGCTGATAATTCTTTCCATTAACATCGAAAACTGAGGGCTGACTATTCAATTGTAAGTTTCGAAGGAAAATATTTCAAAATACCAATTGTAACTGCACTGCTCCTACTCACTGGAAAAGACATTTTTTGTGTGTCTATCATGTAACCAGCAATGTGCTGGGAACTGCTTCATGTGTTATTTAATTTGATCCTTTCAACAAACTTACTAGCTATTTAAAAGATAAAAGAAAATGGACTCAGAGAGGTTAGGTAACTTTCTCCCATTCATATGGCTGGTGAGTGGCAGAGCTGGGATTCAGACCCAGCTCTCTTCACTTCAGAGTAGAAGTTGTTACCATGGTATTATTTGATTTATCTAAATGACATATTTAAAAAACAAAACAAAAATAAGTAAGTTTTTAAAAATGGTGTAAAGTGAATTGCTCAGCACTATTAAACTATAAATGTAAATACTACGTGGTAAAGGGGGGGAAAAAAGCCAATTCACACTGATATGATTGCCTGTTTCCACAGCTAGAAAATAATTATGACCTGTACTTTAAGCAACGCTTGACTAGGGGTATCTGCAATGTAAGGGGAATGCACTCTGCCTTAAGATGAGTACTTCCCATTCCTGGGATATAGAATTTTTAAATGTACAGTATCATTTTGTTTGGACCTATACTAATTAAATGTCCAAAACCTGTCATGAAGTTCATGATAAACATAGAAAATAACAGCAAATGACGGGGAGCGTATTACATTCTGAAACTACTACATATACTTCAGAAATAAAAGTAATTCTTAAGACAATGGTTCTCAGCCAGGGAAAATTTTGCATGCCAGAGGAGATTTTTCAAAGTCTAGAGGCATTTTGGGTTGTCACAACTGGAGGTGGAGCTGCCACTGGCATCCAGTGGATAGAGCCACAGATACTGCTAAACATCCTATAATGTATAGGACAGCAGTCAAAAATAAAAAAAAGAGGGAGAGAGAAAATGGGCCCGAAACACCAATAGTGCCAAAGTTAAGGAAACCTGATTTAAGCATATGCTTTCAGCACTTGCTAAATACTTTTAAATTTATTCATTGTGTAATATTTAAGACACGAAGATGGATACAAAGACAAAGAATCTACGTGTCTACCACTGAGTTTAAGAAATTAAAAGAGTTAAATTTCCCTTGTGTATTCCTTCCTGCCTCCCTAAAATATTTTAAAGAGATTAGTTAAAATACCTTTATGTTATACCCGTTATTATACTATGTTAAAGCATGCCATAGCATGTTAAATTTTATATTATATTATGTTAGATTATACTATATCCCAAGTCTTTAAAAGATTTAATAACTAGGTACATTTCTATTTTACATAGGAGGATATCTAGAATTATAATAGAACCTTGCAAAAAGAATGTAAAGATTTATTCCTTGTGTATGGAAGGAAAGGTTTTATCTCTTTAGTACATAAGAGAAAGTAGTTTTATAGATACGATCAATTACAAATGTGTATAATTTGTTAAATATATGACTAGCCAATAAGCTTTGGATTTAAAACAAATTTGTATGCCACAAAAAAATGAATAGGGAGCTAGCTGGGGGAGGAAATCATAATTATTCTCTATCACTCTGATAATTCCATCAAGGACATTACAGCCTTGACTCCCTGTCCCCTGAATCTCTTAGGCTAAGTGTCTAATGCTTTTGTCTAGAAGTAGCCTCACAGCTAGTACTTAGAGTAGGGGTAATGGTATAATTATAATGATATAATCTTGCTTTTCATATCCCAGTTCAGATTTTGGAAGTTTATATAAGGAAAAGAGGCCACCTACCAAGTTTTACACTTGTTTTGTTTGTATTTGAGATGGAGTCTCGCTGTGTCACCCAGGCTGGAATGAAGTGGCATGATTTTGGCTCACTGCAATCTCCAGCCCCTGGGTTCAAGCGATTCTCCTGCCTCAGCCTCCTGAGTAGCTGGGACTACAGGCACTCACTCCTACACCTGACTAATTTTGTATTTTTTTTTTTTTAGTAGAGTCAGGGTTTCATTATGATAGTCCCTCCTTGGCCTCCCAAAGTGCTGGAATTACAAGCACGAGCTACTGTGCCCAGCCCCAAGTTTTACACTTATGAGGAAATTCCTGTTCTACCCTGACCATCATCTCATTTCAATAGACCCAATGGAACTAGAGTATGAAAGAACCAAAATTTTAATGAAGTTCTACCATAAAGAAGGCAGCATAAAATATGATTTCTGAGGTCACACCTTACTGAACCGTTAGTAAGACTTACGTTTTGCTCAAAATGTAAATAGGTTCAATTTTTTTTTTTTTTTTTTTGGAGATGGAGATTCACTCTTGTTGCCCAGGCTGGAGCGTAATGGCACGATCTCAGCTCACTGCAACCTCTGCCTACTGGGTTCAAGCGATTCTTCTGCCTCAGCCTCCTGAGTAGCTGGGATTACAGGCGTGCACCACCATGCCTAGGTAATTTTTGTATTATTAGTAGAGACGGGGTTTCACCATGTTGGCCAGGCTGGTCTCAAACTCCTTGACCTCATGTGATCCACCTGACTCGGCCTCCCAAAGTGCTGGAATTACAGGCGTGAGCCACCACGCACGGCCATAGGCTCACTCTTTTATATTTTAAAAACATTTTGCACAACCCAATTAGTACAAGAAAAAATTAATTGTTTAAAGCTACCTTTTCTTTCTCTGTGAACAACAACACAGAGAACTGGTGATAGTGACAAATGAAATACTGGCATTAATCAATAATAGACATAGAGAGAATAAAATAAGCAGCCAAAACATTTGCTTGGAATATGTGTAATTATAACAATAGACTGAAAGTAGCAAACAAGGGTCAAAGGAAACTTCAGTAAAAGAAAAAAACAACAAACAGACAATTTTTTTAAAAAATCACCTATTTAAAAGCAAAAGACGCGAAAGAAGAGCAGCAGCTCATAGATAAAAGAATTTTCAGACCGCAAAAGCATGCCATAATTATTCCACCATGATGAGAAGTAAGAAAGAAATGTTTTATGATTGTTACTGTCATTGCTACTGCTTCATTTTCCCTAAAGACTTGTGAAAATGAACATGGTGAATACAAGTTGTTATTTAAGAGAAAAATGTTTTCAAATTCTACAATACTAATGCCATTATAGCCTTAATTGATACACTTGTAGTCTTCTAAAGTCATCAGCCCTCGTAAAGTGAATGCACACATGCAGACTCACAAGCCTGCATAAAATACAGATGGTCAATAGCCACGTAAATAGATCAATGATTACAAAGATGGATTGAGGAGACAAAAACGAGCTCTACTATTACACATGCATGAACTTCCTGACTGTAAGAATAATTACACTCTAGAACTGGTTAATTGAGGGAAGTTGAAGAATCTTTTTTTCCTGCAGAATCAATAGATACCCATCTATCTTTGATGACTTAGGTGTAGCATGCCTGGAATCAGGCGAATGGACTAGATGATCTTCATGTCATTCTGATTATTCTGTCGGTATCCAATAATAAGTTATATAGATCATATAATCTGTTTTGAGATAAAAATCACATTTGGGAAAATATAATCATGTGGCAATCTATAAACACCACACACTGAGTACAGTGCTGGTTACTCAAATGGGCGTCAGAAAAGTAAAACAGTCAATATATGTAGAAACTATTGGTGGGGCAAGGGAGGGGGGTTGTGGGAGGTAGAAGCAAGCTGGCATATTCCCATGTATGCATTGTAGAGACACATCTATGGAGGTATTTCTGTAGTTTCCAGGTATGGAGGCATCCAGGAGCTTTATTTCACCTTGGGTATTACTAAGTAAAATTAAGGTCTTTCATCAAAGAAAGAATTTACTTAGGAAGGAAGAAAAGAAGGGAGGGAGGAAACGAGGAAGGGAGGGAGGAAACGAGGAAGGGAGGGAGGGAGGGAAGAAGGGAATGAGGGAAGAAGGGAATGAAAGAATGTAAGAGAAAGTAGCAGGAAGAGAGGAAGGAGGGAGGGAGGGAGAGAAGGAAGAAAGGAAGGAAGGAAATGTCAAAAAAAAAAAAAAAAAAA
>NW_016823731.1:75516-77864 GCF_001698545.2 Rhinopithecus bieti
AAAAAAAAAAAAAAAAAAACAATGCAAGTGGAAGAAGAACAATAGATAGGACATCAGACAGTTGTATGCCCAGTAGGAATGCAGATGTCCCTTATAAGGGAGACAGAGACCAAAATACCACGAATAAACAGAACATTTGCTTAAGGAATACAGGTGTCTGGTATGTAGTGCAGACTGTTTCAAGAAAAAACTATAGAAAAATAACTATTTAAACTAAATAAGTCATTATAATCTGACATAATGAAGGAAATATCTCTTTTCCCAATCTCCTTCTCTTATTCATCACTCTTTAAAAGCCTCTTGTGGTGGCTTTGATGATACACTATAGCATCCTGGCCTTCTCCCTGATATGCTGACTCCTTTTGCTCTGATTTATCTAATACCTCCCATCCCCTTGACTTGTACGGTCCCCAGATAGGCGGTCCTTAACTTTCCATTTGTTACATTTTTCATGAGGAAACTTAAGAACTTCATTGGTCCTGATACTCCAACAGTCACTTCTTTGCAAACGACTCCAAAAATTCTTTTCAGTCTTGGCCTCTATTCTGACCTCCAGTACATTTTCCAATGTAATGTTATTTGTAAAATTTTTCTCTTTTGCCCTGAAAGTATTTTCTCCCCTACCTGATTTGCCTCTCGGTGTCAGGACTACAACCATTATCTCTACCACCAGGATTTTTCAATTAATCATTTTTTAAAAATTTTTTATTTACCCAAATTCCCTTTTCTCCTGCTTCTGAAATAGTCAGGGCTTTATTACACCTTACGATGGAAACTGCAATGATGTCCCTTATGCTTGAAACTGCAATGATCTCCCTATGTCAAGTCTCTTTACATCAAGCCATCTGACATACTGCAGCTAAGAGTACCTTTCCTAAGCATACAATTTGACCATGACCAAACTCAATAGCTCAGCATTCATGTTGTCTACCAGGGATCAAAACGCCTGGTGTATATAGGGGTTAGGAATGAGTCAGAGTAAGTAAAATGCAATAGGGAGTGGTGGGACCTGTGGCAAACTGGAGAGTGTGTGACATTAAAATTTCACTAATTAGGCACTAGAAAGGCCAAATAAAACATAAGTGAGAGAGAGAAAGTGAGAGGTAGAGAGCTTGAGCACCTGTGAGTCACCAACTTGCTATCTGTGTGCCTCTACAATATGACCACCACCAAGCTACTAATATTTTATATGCTCTTTCTCACTGCTACCCTACATGACCTCTTATCTATACCAGAAAAATAAAGACATTATCCTTTATATACCTCAAGCCTTTGGCCACCATTCTTTTATCCTAACCCTCTCTAACTGAATCCTACTAGTGTTTCAAAGTCTGGAACACTTCTTCCAGGAAGACCACCTTAACCACAGCCCACCCTAACCTACAGTTCACCTTCTGTGAACCTCTATATCAGGATAAAATAAAATAAATAGGATTACAGAAAATACCAATTACATTTAAATAGTTATCAACATATTTACCAAAATAGTGATATAACGATAGAAGTGATTGATTAAAGCATTAAAAATAATCTCTAGTCACAGCTCTAATAAGTACTGTAATTTTGAAGTATTAATGACTGTAACAGTATTTCAAGATACCTGCCACAACTGTAATGTGACATGAAAATATTTATTATTTCTATTAGTGAAAAAGTTAGAGGTACTGTTAATACTACTTCGGTCTGTTGCCTACACTCTTAAATAATATGCTAAATATTAATTAGAAGCTAATGAAAATAAAGATGTAATATTCTTCACATACAAGTTTAGGACCCCCTGAATTCTCTCCATGGGTCCCCAAAGAGGGCTTTGAACTCCAGGTTACCAACCCATGCTTTCTCATATCTTGACAAATTATTCTGCAGTAATAACATACTATCTTGTATGCTGATCATCTTTTTTTCACATATTCCTTAAGAATATAAGTATAAACTCCCTACCTAGAATCATTTGCATGCACTAATGACCTCAAACAGAACATAATTTTATTTTTCCCTTCACACATGCATCCCTTTTTTCAAACCGCTCATTTCATTACTCTGTCAATGCTCTATATACATATTTCTGTTTTACCTAAAAAGCACTGACTGATTGGTCTTAGATTTTTCTCTCAGTAGATCAAATTAAATTATACTTGGCCGGGCGCGGTGGCTCAAGCCTGTAATCCCAGCACTTTGGGAGGCCGAGACGGGCGGATCACGAGGTCAGAAGATCGAGACCATCCTGGCTAACACGGTGAAACCCCGTCTCTACTAAAAAATACAAAAATCTAGCCAGGCGAGGTGGCGGGCGCCTGTAGTCCCAGCTACTCGGGAGGCTGAGGCAGGAGAATGGCGTGATCCCGGGA
>NW_016823731.1:80372-93881 GCF_001698545.2 Rhinopithecus bieti
CAATGACTATATGCTTCCACAAAAATCTTTACAGTTATTCCTTTCAAAAATTAAACCAGACAGGGCCAGACATACTAAGAATTCAAATAATGTGTTAGATCCGTATAGTCCTTTATTACACAAAGCACTTTATTTGGTTAAATCCTCACAATGACCCTGTAATTTCAAATGAGAAAATAGAGGTTTAGAAAGATTAAACAGTTTGTTAATGGAAGGCAGAATAATATAACGGCTTTAGAGTCAAGATAGACATTGTTTTGAATCCCAGCTCTGGTACTTTGCCACTTACACCACTTACAAGCTTTGTGAAATTGGGCAATCTCTCTAAACCTCAGTTTCCTTATTTGTAAAATGAGAATAATAGTGCTTATCTCATAGGATTATTGTAGGATTCAATGAAATAAAAAATACAGACAGTGCTGGACATAATCAGCAATACATGTTATGTACCCAAACAGAGTTGGGTAAAAGTTACTCAGCCTAACAACGGGTATGTTCAATACCCACCAATTTTCAGAAAGCTGTTTAACCTCTTGACCCCTCAGCTTTTTCACCCATAAAATGGTAAGAACAATATATCCTTAATGGAGCCATTTTGGTGATGAAGTACATGTAATTGTATGTACAGTGAATAATGGACAATGATATGTCTATATATGCATATGCTTATACTGAAAAGGATATATAGCTTATAAGTGGCAGAAACAGAATTAGAACCTAGATTTTCTATACTGAGTCCTCTTACTAGCAACACAGCTAGATATTCCTGATTTTATTAAACTACTCAATGTCTTTTTAAAAATCTAAATATAGAAGAGAATTTTCTTACAACTCCATTGAGAAGAGAATAGTCCAAAAAAATCTGTGAAAATGAATTTCAAAAGGAAAATATCCAAGTTACCTGAATTAAAGCCTCACTCAGCAGGTCTTCATTAACCTCCAGAATAATGTTTCTTATCTCTTCATATGGCATGCGATATGATCCCAGAAAGATGGCTAAAATAAAATTTGATTTTATTAAAAGTAGAACAGCATCAACATGTTAAAGTCCTAATAAATGCCTGATTTTCATTTCATAGACTCAAAATACGAAACTTGTCACTAATACTAATTTACAGAATTATGAACAAACAAAAGTTTTCCATTTGATGGACTACTCACTCTATCCATTTAGACAAAATGGCCTATTTTCTCGGGCTCTAATGTTTATAGTTAGTGCATATTTACACACAAAATAAAATTCCTACTAATGACTATATGCTTATGCCTTTTAGATTAGGATGATACACAAAATGACCCATGAAAACTTAAGAGATTTTATTTCAAGTTGACCTTTTTATTTAATGAAGAATTTAGTGTGGAGATTATCAGATGCATCCAACACAGTATTTCTCAGGAAAGACAATAAAATAACCAAATAAAAAATTATATCCATCTACTCTGCAATTCTCCCACATAAGAAAAAAATTAAAGTGCCTGAATCATCAGTGTGCTTTGCAATCCTGCTTATATTCCTGTGGTATACTATTACTTACTTTATATATTGACTCACAATTTCCCCTGCCAACTTTTTCTTAAGTGGAAATCTATCATATCATATTAGAATAATTCAGCAAATTAAACCTAGAATAGCTAAGGATTATTCAGAAGGTACTTGCAACAACATGTTCCATTAAACATATTTTTTAAAGAACACAGATGTGTTCTTATCACCAGAACTTGAACATTTATTATTTTTTTTCTCTCTCTTTTTTTGAGACAGAGTTTCTTTTTTGTTGCCCAGCCTGTAGTGCAATGGTGCGATCTCCGCTCACTGCAAACTTTGCCTCCCAGGTTCAAGTGATTCTCGTGCCTCAGCCTCCCAAGTAGCTGGGATTACAGGCATGCGCCACCACACCGGGCTAATTTTGCACTTTTAGTAGAGGCAGGGTTTCACCATGTTGTCCAGGCTGGTCTCAAATTCCTGACCTCGGGTGATCCACCTGCCTTGGCCTCCCAAAGTGCTGGGATTGTAGGCATGAGCCACCGTGCCTGGCACCCAGAACTTGAACATTTCTAAGAATTTTTTTTTTTTCATGAAAAGGTCTATATGCCTTCAGCCACATGAAAAGAAAACAAAATCCTCACTCCATAGGCAAATGATTACCTTATACATAAGACCAAATGAGATCTCCACAATCTAAAAGAATAATGTTGACAGAAATCAACCAGCAATTGAGATCATACTGTGTTTTAAAGAAAAGTACTGAACATCAACTTTGAAAATGTACTATCAAATAAGCAATGTACACATTCACAACAGCTACTGGTAAACTGCTTTTCTGATAGCAACATTTCTACTGACATGAGAATGATGTGTTGTTTATTGTAATGATTCCCTATACCACATTCCTTAACAAAATAAACTCCCATGGTATTACTTTGTGCAATTAGAAATGCCCAATGTGTGGAAATTTCTGATGCATAGTGTTTTAGTATCAGCAAAATCTAAACACAGTCTACTGTAGTGACAGAACAAAAATTCTGAATTCAAGACAGAGGGAAGAGTATGTTAAAACTTAAAGGCTTACATAAATGAAGATGGGTTTAACTGTCCATCTGCTTTAGCAAAAGTATACTTAATGGCTGACCGGTTTGTTAAAGGCTTAAAGGTTCACAAACCAGTTTTTAAATGCAGTTAAGGTTAACAATTTAAGTAGCTCACATCACAATTACTTCAGACATAAAGGAATAGCAGTAGAAGGATTTGCCCAATGTAACTAGTGAATACTCTAAAACTATCAATCCCAGGTCTAGACAGAAGGAAAAAAAAATCACTTTTCATCAGTTCTGCCTTATGTTTCACTATGTCCTCTAACAGTGTATTATTATCATTACTTTTCAAATCTTTACTATTCACAAGTTTTATATGGTCTGACGGAGGTTGAATTAGAATTTTCTCCATACCGGCTAAGTGACAAAAAGGCAACCAAATCATGTTTACACAGAATTTTGTTTCCAGAAGATGCTAAATATGTCTGTTTAAAAAGGTTACAACTTGGCCAGGCACGGTGGCTCAAGCCTGTAATCCCAGCACTTTGGAGGGCCGAGACGGACGGATCACGAGGTCAGGAGTTCGAGACCATCCTGGCTAACACGGTGAAACCCCGTCTCTACTAAAAAATACAAAAAAGCTAGCCGGGCGAGGTGGCTGGCGCCTGTAGTCCCAGCTACTCGGGAGGCTGAGGCAGGAGAATGGCGTGAACCCGGNACATACACAGATTCTGAGCTGTTTTGGGATCCAAAATTCTCAGTTCTTTCACTTTCTTCTTTGTAGGCCCAGTCTTCTTTTCTTCTAATGCTTCTGCATTCTTTTGAACTGAAAGAAAAAATGTTGATTCATAAACAATAGTGGTACTAATCCAAGTACACGGAATAACATTAGTAAGGTATATTAACTACATTAATAAAGCTCATTCTGAAATCAATAAATGTGTTTATTTCATTAGTTCAAGGAACAGGATAAACATAAAAATATAGAGCTGTTTTAGAGTTTTCACTACAAATTAAATATCAGCACTTAAGCAGAAAAGATAAGCCAAATAGAACCAAAAATCAATTGCTCCTTCTTACCTAATGTACAACATTAATTACTCCTTTACCAGGTACCTACAGCAGTACTGGAATTAAATATACAGTACAACCTCACTAATCTGAGCTAATTGAGGGAAAAGGAAGACATGCATTTCTCTTAAAATATGCAAAAATTTAAACATTTCTTTAATTCAGTGAAATTGCTTTAAAGCACCTAAGGTAAGTTTAACTGCTAAACAGGTTGCCATATAAATATTCCTGCTGAGACTGTTTTGAAGAATAGGTATGAACCATTTGCAATTTGTACAACAGTAGCACCATTTGCATACATGTAATTAAATAGACTCAGCAATGTGATCTTTTGCGCAAGTTAGCTTTGTATCCCTCGCTATTTGAAAAATACGATTTGCTTCCTTAGAACAGAAGATTTACTTTGCTTTCTTCAGAAGGTAACAGTATAACTCAAAACAGTTTAAAGCACGGAAAGGGTAAGGAGTAGCAGTGCCAAGGAGTGGCTTTAGCCTTCCATAACCTCCATCAGCCAACTCCCCAAGTAGGCCAGCTCAAAAAACAATGTGGCTGTCTGCTATGAAAATAAAGCATTAAGTTAAATCCCCAAACCCCTCCTGTATAGAAATTTTATAGCTACCATTGTACTCAAGTGTTGGCAGTTTACCTTTTCCAATATAAAAACAGGGTTGTAAGTAATGGGGCCATCAGAAAATATGAGAAAAATAAAGCCAATACTTTTTCAGTCAAGTAGAGTGTTAAGTCCTTGCCCCCAAATTCATGCTGCTAAATTACATCACTGGTTCATGTATGACCATAATCATGCTGCTGCTTTATCAATGTTAAAAAGATAACTTCATTTTGAGGCAATAATGATATTATTTTAATTCATCTAATCTTTGTTAAAAAGACCACAAATGCATTGTCGATTTTCTTTTTTAGAGAAAAAGCAACATAAAACCACAGTACACTTTTACTAAGGCAATATGTTTATGGATGTTATCATATTGGAAACTTTTGCAACACTCTATAGAATTCATCAAAATATTGGAAGTCCGTTAAGACTTCCTTTGTTTTAATAATACAAAATACAGAAAAATTAAATGAGCATACTACAGAAATAGCAGATATTAATAAATTACCTGAATAACTAAAGTCCTAACAGTGCTAAATTTTACCAGACTGGCCAACCTAAAGTTATGTGCAGTCTAAGGAGAATGGATAATAATTAACACTTTAAAATTACAATCTTTGCCATGTGGATTCAACACAATAGTCATTGCTACTACTGGAAGAAAAGTGACTTTTAATATATTTATCTTAAAATATATTAAAAGAACATATTTTATGTTTATATTTATCTGTATATATTTCTAAATACGTTTTAAAATATATTAAAACATATCTCAAATATTCTTCAAAGGGTCTTTCTAGGAGCATAGAGTCTTTCACATGCAATCATCAACATTTTAATTTATTGTAATTGTCAGGTCAGTTCCAGCTTAAGACAACTGTACACAAGAAAATGACAGTCCAATAGCCTTTCCCTTTGTCTATAAAATGTGAAGTATCTGAATCATATTGAAATTACTTCTAGAATCATTCACTAATTTGAACCCAGTCAAGGAAATAGTCAAGAAAATTTTCCTAATCTCTCAATATGCCTTAAAATTCACTATGGGAGACTAATTAGCCAAGTACATATAGGAAAAACATGCTGTGCTATGAAGGACCTATAAAGATGCTTCTGCAAACTAACAGGATCCTGACTAACCCAGGAATAGATAATGCTCATTTAATGACTTTATATCGTTGCATTTTTAAATTAAAATATGGTATAGCCTCTCCCCTTTTCAAGTGAACAAATTGTTTAAAATTAAGATTAGATGCCCTAAATATCTATAGTTCACAGTTTTCTTTCTTGGATCCCAACATATTTTCCTTGTGTTATACAACTTGGCTTAAATCCTGGGTTCGAAAAGTGATAAGAATTCCATGAGTGGGCACTGCTTTCTTGAGAATCACAAGAGAAAAACAAGTTTAAAGCAGTTCTCTAACTAGACAGGCTTTCAAAACTAATCATATTTTTGCCATGATAAATAATTACAGACCAGTGGCTATTATTGCCTTTGGCCTTCTTGTTTTTAAAAGCATTCCTTAGGGATCATGACCACAGGCTTAGATAAACAGAGAATTCAAAGAACAGCAATGAGACATCAAATATCCCTATAGTGTTCAACACATCATATGTTAAAAATTGCCTGCTTTCATAGTGACCTCAAAATGTCACTTATCCTAGTATACTTTTATTCTGTATGTTTCTAGTGGTTACAAAACATTAAATAACTAGCAATTCTATAATTATTTGAAGTTACTTGGATGAAACTAAAAAGTTTTTTTAAGTTTCGATATAAAAACTTCATGAATTGATTTTATCATCAATTGCCCTATGGTCCTCAGGTTCATAATGAGGCCTACAGTGAAACGTGACCTTCCCCATACAAATGAAAAAATATTTTGCAAATGGGTTTGAATCCAATAGATTGAATTAATTTGAGTGTGTAAATTGGCACTGCTAATAGACAGAATAATAATGAAACATTATAAAATACTGTCTGTAGGAAGATAATCCTAATAATAAAGACATGTATATTATTATTAAAGATATGTTAATATCAAGATACTCATTATCTAAGATAAAATGCCCACTGAGTATTATTATATCTCCTTTAATACATGGATTTTTACAAGCAATTGTACTATAAATGTATTCTTTTACAACTGCGAAATGTTCATCAGCATAAATAAAGTAAACATGGTTATATTCTTTCCCCAATCTAATATAGGCAATGTTCAGGAATCTCCTATTAATTTCTGCTATCCCAGTGGATACACAGAACATGTGACAAGATGTTATAATTTGTAGCAAGTATTAAGATATTTTAAATAGGTAACATTGGATGATTTACATAGTGATAACTAACCATGAATCATAATAAAATTTGTATAACTATCTTAAAATTTCAGTGAGAAAGACTGATTTCTATAGTCAGAATCACATTCATTAATCTACCAAATATTTCTTGAACACCTACTACGAATTAGCCTAGCATGAGCATACAATGGTATACAACACATAAATATCTACTCATACTGCACGGTCATATGTAAACCACGAATTATGGAAGTATCCCCAAAAGGTACCTAACATTTATAATTTTCTTTATCTATAAAAATATAGCTTAGATGAATACATGCATATTACTCAGTGAATTCTCATTTTCTTATTGCAAGCATAGTTCTATATTAGGGAACATATTATCTTTGAAATCAGCATCACATTATGTGTTGCATCATATTATAAGAAATATGAGGAGAATTAAAAGGATGTCCCTTCCTATTAAGTACACTACATATAGGCCGGGTGCAGTGGCTCACACCTATAATCCCAGCACTTTGGGAGGCTGAGGCAGGTAGATCACCTGAGGTCAGGAGTTCAAGACCAGTCTGGCCAACATGGTGAAACCCTGTCTCTACTAAAAATACAAAAATTAGCCGGGCATGATAGCATGTGCCTGTAATCCCAGCTACTCAGGAGGCTGAGACAGGAGAATCACTGGAACCCGGCAGGCGGAGGTCACAGTGCGCCAAGATTGCGCCACTGCATTCCAGCCTGGGCAACAAGAAAGAAACTCCGTCTCAGGAAAACAAATAAACAAAAAAGTACACTATATACAAAGCCACAGTAAATAAAGCTAATAATAGTAGTATCAGCAAACACACTGAACATTTATGTAACTTCACGCATACATATTTGTATATTTAAGAAGTAAATGCCAACTGTTCTTTTACATATAACATACAAATATAAGAACTGTGATCCATATATACTTAAACACATATTTTATCCATGTGCATATAATTCCACAGGTGATTCCAGCTACATGGAAATAATTTTTTTACATACTGGTTGAAATATACAATATTTTAATTTCAATTAATGACTTGATAATATTAAAATAAGTGCAAGAATGGCAATGAAAGGTAGGGGAAATGTACTCTGGTTTTTGCGTGTGATAGGCTTAATGATTTTTTTTGTTGTTGTTATTTTCTACTCTATTCTGAATCATCCGTATGCGTTTCCAGAAATATCACGTGAACCTGATGGAGAAAAAGGGCAAGGAAGATGAGATCAATAGATAAATACATATGCAATACACAACAGATGAGAGTATTAAAAAACGAAAATCACAACAGTAGTAGTAGTTTTACTTCTGGTAACCACCCATACAATCTTCACAAGCACCACCAAAATCAAAGTTTTATTACATATCTGTTCTGTATCTGGCATTAATTTTTATACCACTTTATATGATAGGTACTAACCAGTGTCATTTTACAAATGAGGAAATCAAGGACAAATTTAATCATATGCCCAAGGTGATATAGCTAGTAATGAAAACATGCTAAACTTCACCAGTGATCAGGGAAATGCAAATGAAAATAACAGAAGAAATACCATTAACAGTCATCAAACTGAAAAAATGTTTAAGTCTCACAATACCAAGTATTGATGAAGATACGAAGAAGAATTTGATTATGCCAACGGTTGACAGTAAATATTCAGCAATGACTTAAAAAACACGTGTATCAACATCTGATATATTTGAAGGTATGCTTGTCATAAATACAGCCCAACATTTCTGCTTGTAGGTCAAATGGTCAAGGAGACAAAAATGTTCACTGCAACAGTGTTTATAACAGTAGAAAAGTTATAAACAGCCCATGTGCCCAGGGGTTATGAAATGGATAAATTGTGGTATATTAATACAATGTAATACCACACAGCATTTACAGTGATTGTACTGCAGCTATATATTTCAACAAGGATTGATGCCAAATACAATGCTGAGTAGAAAAATTAAAGCTATGTAAAATGGTACATGCAGTATAACATTCATCTAAACTAAAACAGAGACTAATCTTGTGTATTGTTGATAGATGAGTATATATGTAGCAAAATTATAAAACATAGACTAGATATTCACCAGCTAATGAGAGTGGTTGCCTAAGAGGAGGAATCTGATGCGGGAATAGGTAGAACCTTGGAAACTTCCATTTTAACTCTAATGTTTTATTTCCTTAAAAGCAAAGATCTGGAGTAAATATGACTAAATGTTAACATCTGTTCATTTTGGGTGGCTGGTAGATGGGCGTTTGCTACATTAGCCTTTGTAATTTCCCATTTTTTGACATAAAAATAAAATTCATATGAATACATTACACAAATATTCCCATCCATGTTTATAGTTTACAAACTGTTAACCCTGGAAATCCCAAGGGCCAAGTGTAGACAGGAATTACAAACAATATGGAAAAGAATAATTAAAAATGCTGGTAAAGATGAATCAGTTGTAAGGAACCACAATTTTGTGTTCAATTGTTATTCAGTCTATTTTGTGAGGAATAACACATGTGTTTACTAAACCTTGGGAGGGAAAGCTGATGCAATAGGCAGGAAGAGATTCCATTTCTGTTTCCTCGCACATGCTACATATTATAGCTGTGAAGCTTCCCCTCTCCATGTTGCCTACAGCTGCACATGAACCAAGGCATCCTACAGAAAGGTAGATTTCATTCTGACACCTGTGTAGTACCTGAAGCAATAGGAATGGCATTACCAAGAGTGTTTCTGAAGTTCAGAGCACATTAAACAAGACTAATGGTTCTAATGGTAGGGATAACACACACATACTTTGTAATGATTTCCTAATTAAGGAACAAATCTTACTGGTTGTAGTTTATACAAGAACACCCCAAATCAGGAAGCACATGTTACTGCAAATTAACATCTGCATAACTAATATACTTGCACACCTGTTCATTAAGCCAATTACTGAACACTGCTGAATGTCACCAGAACATTATGTTTAACAGCGAGCATAGCTAATGTTGTGTATTTTCAAATGGGCCACAATAGCTCAGCAGGCAATGTATATTTTAGGAAGGACAAATAAAGTTGTCTTAGAGGTTTTAGGGAAGAATTTCCCTTGTTTGAAGTGGTAACTTAAATACCAAAACTGAAGTATGGTTTTTACCTCAAAGTAGTACAGTTACATTTTGTTTAATGATGTGGATACATTCTGAGAAGTTCTTCTTTAGATGATTTTGTCATTATGCAAACATTATAGGGTTCACCTACACAAACCTACATGGTATAGCCTACCTCACAGGTTTGTAGCCTATCGCTCCTAGGCTACAAACCTGTACAGCGTGTTACTGTACTGAATATTGTAGGCAATTGTAACAAAATGGTATTTGTATATCTAAACATACTTAAACATAGAAATGGTACAGTAAAATTACGATACAAAAGATAAAAAATGGTTTACCTGTATAGGGCATTTAGCATGAAGGTAGCTTACAGAACTGGATAGTGCTCTGGGTGAGTCAGTCAGCAAGTGGTGAATGAATGTGAAGGCCTAAGACATTACTGTACACCACTGTAGACACAGGCTGTACACATAGGCTACACCAAATTCACAAAAATTTTCTTTCTTCAATAATAACTTAAACGTAGATTATAGTAATTATAAACTTTGTGTTTCTTTTAACTTTTGACTCTTTTGTAATCAGATTTAAAATACAAACACATTGCACAGCTGTACAAAAATATTTTCTCTATATCCTTATTCTGTAAGCATTTTCCTGTTTAAACTTTTAAAATTTTTTTACTTCTTAAACCTTTCTGTTAAAACCAAGACACACACGTTAGCCTAGGCCTGTACAAGGTCAAGATCATCAATATCACTGTCATCCACCTATACATCTTGTCCCACTGGAAGGTCTTCAAGGGGCAATAACACACATGGAGCTGTCACCTCCTATGATAAACAATGACTCTTCCGGATACCACGTGAAAGATACTGAGGCTATTTTCTGTTAACTTTTTTTTTTTTTAAACAAGAGACACTCTAAAAATAACAATAGGCCAGGCGCGGTGGCTCAAGCCTGTAATCCCCAGCACTTTGGGAGTCGAGACGGGGATCACGAGGTCAGGAGAATCGAGACTATCCTGGCTAACAGGTGAAACCTCTCTACTAAAAAATACAAAAAAACTAGCCGGGCGGGTGCGGGCGCCTGTAGTACCAGCTACTTGGAGGCTGGAGGCAGGAGAATGGCATGAACCCGGGAGGCGGAGCTTGCAGTGAGCCTGAGATCGGCCACAGCCATCCAGCCTGGGTGACAGAGTGAGACTCCATCTCAAAAAAATAAAATAAAATGAAATAAAATAAAATAAAATAAAATAACAATGAAAAATATAGTAAATACATAAACCAGTAACATGGTTGTTTATTATTATCAAGTATTATGTACTGTACACAATTGTATGTGCTATACTTATATATTACTGGCAGCACAGTATATTTGCAACAACATCACCACAAACATGTGAGTTATGCATTGTACTACAAGGTTACAATGGCTACATGTCACTAGGCAATTGGGATTTTTCAGCTCCATTATAATCTTATGGAATCATCATCATATAAACGGTCCGTTGTTGACCAAAACATCGTTTTGTGGTACATGACTATACTTGACAAATGAGGTTGTCAAGGTGCTTTCCTGTTAACCTTTAACCTATATGAATAACCTTATTCAAGCTCAAGTCAGTCACTTTACCCACTGGTTGTCTCTGGCTTTGTAAGTATGAACTGACATTTTTCTGGTTATCCCATTTATTCAAAGAACTTCCTGTTATTTTAAATGTCAGAATTCATGTCACGAATCAGTGAGTCCAGCAATCAACTCCAAGAGCTAAGTGCATCAAACAAAGTATGAAGAAAGGCATATCTGTAGGAATTACGATGCTACAAAAACCAGTATCACTAGGCCAATAGGACAATACTTGTTGAGAATACAGTCTGGGCATTCATCACACCCAGGCTTTTCTGATTTGATATGGTCCATCTCAGCTTGGTGCAGATCCTGCACACAATTCAGTTTAATGCAAAATACATTAACCTTGCTGAGTAAGACTCAACAAAGTAACATCCTGAAATATTTGTAGCATAATCTCAAGTTGACGATGTAGGACTTTTCAGACTAGGAGACTCACAGTTGCCTCCTACATATTATTACTAAATAATTTGAGATAAAAAAATTTCCATGGAGATGCTGAGTATAACCCGCACTTTAATATTTCTTATAGAGTTCTTCCTTGTGGCCTAATCAAAGTGCTTTGCTGTGTTTTCCTGAATATTAACTCAGAGCTGTGGTTTTTTTCTATACGTGGCTTGGTATCCTTATTCGCCCGAAATATAATTCTGAATTTGATGGTTGGTGATTGCTGCAGGAGGTGCTGGGCATTATCAACTTTTTATGGTTGTAGGGGAAGATAAAGACTAGAGACTAGAGATGGAACAATGGTGTTGAGGGGGGTGGGGCATGTGTTCCATACTTACCTAGTCTAACCATATAACTTATGTACAAAGAACTGGAGTGAGAGGGTTGGAGATTATGTCAGGAATCCAAGGACTCAGAGGAGTTGCCAGATGAAAAAAAAAATGGTTGTGTAGAGTGGAGCTATATGCTCACAGGAGGCATAGGCGAGAGGAAGAATCCAAAGCCAAAGAACATGAGCTGATTAGTTTCTGATCACCTCCATCCCCAGAGACTCCCAGAATCAACCAGGAGTCTTTGAAAAGCAGTTGAGGCAAATTTTAGATATCATGTAAGTAGGGATTCAGGACTTTGAAAATGTGGGTATTAAAAATGTATTCATCCGGTTTGAAGTATAGGAAATTTAGATTATTTATACCATGTGCTGATGACACCTGCTTCACAGGAATGTTGTGAGAAAGAAACGGCACATACATGTAAAAGCTCCAGTAACAAAGAAGGTCAGCGAACTTTTTCTATATAAGGCTAGATAGTGAGTATTTTAGGCTTTGCAGGTTATACCATCTTTGTTGCAACAACTCAACTCTGCTATTGTATTGTGAAGGCAGCCAGAAACAGTAAGTAAACAAATAAGGATGGAAGTGTTCCAATAACATCTTGTTTACAAAAATAGGTGGTCAGCTAGATTTGGCCTGCCGACCACAGTTTTCAAACCCCTGACATAACAAGATGCTCAATAAATGTCTGATTCCTTATCCCCTTCCTTCTGCAACTGAGGTCAATTTATACTTGCTTCCACTTTTGCAAATATGAGAAAATGTTCAACATTCCCCCTGCAAATTAGGATCTAGAAGCTCCTTGCTATAATTGTTGACATTCTGTTTTTCAAGTAGGATACACATAATCAAACACATTTATACTCCTCATGGTTTCTGAATGTGTCAATCCTACAGGCATCAATTATCTCATCGAAAACTGTCACTGTCTTTTATTTTATTCCCCATATAGTTTCATATACGTTTTCATGTAAAATGACTGAAAACGCAGCTCAACTTTAATAAAATTAAAAAATTAGTTTCTACCATCCATCCTTATTGGGGTTGAACAAGAGCTCATAAGCAGCTACAGTGTTCGGTAATGTTTCACTTGGGATATACTGGTTTATAATAAAACGAAAACCAAGTTCTGTAAAAACAAACAAACACACACACACATAAATCAGACTTTTGTATTTCATATAATAGTTCTCTTATTCTATGCACATAAAAATATTACTGAGTCTCTCAATTTGTTTGTTGCTGGCTGAGCTCAATGGGAAACATCAAGAGGTAGACTGTCACTGTTTTCCATTTGGATTCCAACTGGTTTCAATTTTATCTTTCAGGAGTAATTTTCTTTAGTTCAGAAACCACATCAGTACATACTGTTGAAGGTGATAAAAACACTAGAAGAATTCCGAGAAAAGACAGACAGGGAGCACCTGAACATTTCATTTCCTTCCTGTTTTTTTTTTTTTTTTTT
>NW_016823731.1:97999-100880 GCF_001698545.2 Rhinopithecus bieti
AAAAAAAAAAGACCAGAAGAAAATAGGCCATTTCAGATCATATAGAGCAATTTCAAAACAACAATGATAAGAGAAGCCATATTACAAGAAATAAGAAAGGGAATGGAAACATTTGCTGAATAGAGATCACTCACTTGATTAGTTTAATAGGAAAGATAACTATATAGTGTGAAGGAGACAAAAACAAAGTGACTGGATTCCAGTTTTGTGTTAAGTTTATCTATTACAAGAAGGCACCTGATTGTCAAAGTCAAGAATAGTTTTTATGCCCAAAATGATTTCAGAATAAACCCAGCAGACAATGATTTACTGGATAAAATCAATAGGAACCGTGCAAAAGAGATTATACTGTTCAACGATCCATGTTGCATCAATACACATAACGGAATGAGACAAGGTGATACAATGGCCCAAAGCTTCCTGGAATCGCTCTTTAATGAAATCAACTAGCAAAATAAAGTCTACAGACGGTAAGCAAGTACCACACCCTCTTTCTACCGACAATAAAACAGAATTTCCCAATGTGACAGAAAGAGAAAAGTGGCATGTAACAGTACCAACGGAGTTAAATTGAAAATCATTGTTTAGAAAACCAAACGTTTATACAAGCACAGCCCACAAGGTTCTGTCAACATTTCCAACAAAGAAACATGACAACTCCATCTATCTGAGTCAACAAATGAATAAAATGGTATGTTCAAGGGGAAATGCCACAGAAGCAGCAGTCTATGCCATTTTTATTGGCATACAAAAAGTTGCTGCATAACAAACTGCTAATGAGGATTAGAACATTATTCCATTCTGTGATATCAGAGTTAACCTAAAATATGAAGTATTTATAACATTAGCTGATGGAAATAAACTGGCTGTCACCCAATTACCTATAGTGTCATAAGAATGTGAAATCTGACACTGTGCAGGCCTAATGGCAGTTATTCAAGCTTCCCTGCACACCAAGTACAGATGGACCAGTTAGGTGGCCTGCCAATATGACAACAGGTGGCTTTCTCAACTTACTAACTGCATTTGTAGTCATATTTAGAGAAAATATTCCAATGAAAGAATGAAATTTGCTGGGTTCTTTTAGTGAAAAAAGCATGCTTTCTCAAACAACTTCAATGTAATAAAATTAAAGAAATAGTTAAATTACTGGTAGGGGGCAAGGTGTTACCCTAGGAAGTGAAAGAATTCCAGGAAACAAGTTACTAGCCTTAAGAAACTTATATAATCCTTATATAAGCCTTAAGAAACTTATATAATCCTTATATAAGCCTTAAGAAACTTATAGAAAGTACAAATCATGTGTTAATCCACTGTTTGTGTTATCCACAAGGCTTCTGGTCAATAGTAGACTATTAGTAAAGTTTTTTGGGGGTCAAAAGTTACTCTCGAGTTTTCAACTGCATGGCGGGTGGTCGGCACCTGTAATCCCCTTGTTACTCAAGGGTCAACTACATATCTAGCTTTCCACTTAGATTTCCACTTAGATTTTGTTTCAGGTTTTATTTAAAAGGCGATTGCCTGTACGTTCCATGTCTCCTTTTGCTACGTATGACTTACCATTTAGTAATAGCACTCAAAGCAAAGAAAACGTCTAATTTCCTTTCTAATAGTAATTATTAATGATGTTGATTATTATATATCTTCTAGTTAATGAATATCTTAGATTACATCTCTCAAGTATTTAATTAACATAATAACTCTTCAAGATAGGATCCCACTTTTAGTATACAAAAGCTTCGGCTCAGACCCGTGAAGTGACTTCGTCTACCAAATGACTATTAGATCTGGGATTCAAACCTAGATGAAACCTATGCTTTCAATGCATATTCATTCCACTACAACAAATTCCCTCCCTTAGTATATTTGCCTATCATTTCATTAAGTGAACTACATTTAAAACAAAGCAGAGTGACTGGCACTTAATAGGCACCTTTGTAAATGCCAATTCCCAGTTAATGGTCCCCTCTACAAACACTGTACTACACGTAGTCTAACAGAGTGAGATATACAAAGAAATGGGGTTCTGTAAAATTACAGGTAAGCATACCAGACATAGAAAATTACATTACTAAACAATGATGAAAGAAAATTGGGTTTAACAAAAGAGCAGAAATGAATCAATGAGTGTATCTGCTGATAGAGTCTATGGTAATTCAAGCACGATGCAATGACTTCACTATTTCCCAAAGGCAAAGGTGATTATTTGCTGGCAGTTTTCTGAGCTAGCCCTTTAATACGTATGGTCATTATCAGTTTTAAAATAAAGAAACTCAGTATGAATTTTACTTAAGTAATTCTAGTAATGTATAATCCACAGTAAAAATGCACACTCAAAGGTTAATATAAAACCTAGCCTTCTATACAAAGTGGGATGAAATTTCCCTGGCATAAAATACCTTTGGGAATGAGTTACCTCTTGGCAAAGTAAAGAGTATCAAAATAATAGCAAAAAACCTGTCAAATACAATAAGAGAGAAGATGTTGCATTTTTAGCAGTTATTAAATGCTGGAGTTTACCACCACATAAAGGCTTTTACAGCTACATCCTCAATACTTGGCCACATTAAAACCTTTTAAAGTATGCAATCAATGAAACTGCAATGCATAAACACACATAATGAAAAAAACTACTTCAAGCTGATCACCAGAAAAATAAGAGCACTCTTCTCTTAGTTGAGAAATGAATCACGAAGTGTTCTTCCTAGAAATTGTCCTACTGGTTTAAGAGCTGAAGTTCAATAACAACAGATAGAAGTGACCTTGCTATTCTTCAACTCTATATTAATGTAAGTATGTTACATATATACCCATATGTATATACATCGATATAGGAAACTACTGAATTTATTAAATTACTAATAGTTCTTTTTCTTGAAAC
>NW_016823731.1:102253-107974 GCF_001698545.2 Rhinopithecus bieti
ATAAAGCTTAAGTAATAAGTAGGGAATTTAGTACCTTTTAAAGTCTGGCTTCAAATTAACTTAATAGCACCCAGGTGTCCCAATGCTCTACCCAAACGAGATCACTCACTATCAGACAAAATCAGGACATCCCAAGCCTGTGTACCTTTGCTGAATACCTTTGCTGATATTTTTTATATTCCATTCTTTCTCAACCTGAACACATTTGGCTGGGCTAAAATGCCATCTCCTTTGAGATGCCTTCCTGAACTCTTCCAAGCAGAATTAATTATTCCCTCCTCTGGGCCTCTACAGAGTTTTGTCCCTATCTTGGATGTAGCACTTAATATACTGCACTATCATTAGTTTAGATATCTGGCTCCTCCACTAAGTGTGAGTTACTCAAAGCCATCAGCAATATCTTGATCATCTTTATATCACTAGAAAGTAGTACCAATTTGATACATGATAGACAATGAAAATAAAGCTTATTGAATTCAATGAAAGAATTATATCGCCAAACTGTAAAAATTCCTAAACTATACATGTTAGAAATTAAATTGTATCCTAATCTAAAAAATTAAAAGCCAGCCTTTCCAGTTACTGACCTTCAACCTCTATATCTATAAATAAAATGTATTTAAGATGCCACAGTCATTCATTGGTGCATATTACACTTAAAAATGGCTAATCTGTGATTGATTTATGCTTATTTATGTTTTCAATTTCCATCACTACTATGAAACTTAACAGCTGGCATATGTGTCTTCCTGGTTAAAGCCATTACCGGTGGCAGATAACAACTAAGACAGATTTTCCTACGGCAAAATCCTACAATGTCAAGTCACTCTATATGATAAGCAGAGCCACTGTGGGTGATCCTAGAGCCTGAAGTGACTGCATGAAGGCAGCTTTCATTCAGTGCCCTCTAGTCCTGAACAGAAAAATCAAAAATCACATATATCCACACAAAGCACATGTACATTCACTACTAAGGATCCATTAATAAGATAAAGATCTGTGTAGACTGTATTGATTTTTTTCTTAGCCTTTTCTCTTTTAAGATATTTCTTTTGTGAATGGAGGAGGGAAGAATTGTGTGAAAGAAGAGACCGGAAACTCGAACTATTGACAGAACATAGTTCTTGCCCATGAACTCGCCTCCTGAATCACTCTGATTCTTCAATAGGTAGTTATAATAGTGTCTTTCCCTATTCTAAAATGAGTATTAATAAAAAAAACTAAGCTGCATCAGAAAAGGCCACGTACCATAATTTCTGTATTCTAGTACCAATATCTCATGTTCAGGAAACTAACATAAGAATAAAGTCATTCTGAGATGTCACATGTCCATGTAAGAAGGGGTTACCTTAACTTCTGTTTCTGAAAGTATGATAGAATATGTACCCTGATATCAACTACCTGTGAAAAGAACTAAACATGATGAATATTTAAAAAATAATTTAAAATGTATAGATAAGAAAGAAAGTAAGGAATACCTGGAGGCCAAAACTAAGTGAAAGATAAACTTAGAGAGATAAGTATCAATAGAGTCAGCTTTGACCTTGAGTGAATATTCTGAACCCAGATAAACTTGAGCTTCAGTTGTCAAGGCCTCATGGATGGGGAATAGAAACCAAGCCTAGGGCCTAATCAAAGTGGAAAGAGTAATAGGAAATGGTCCTACAAACCCCAGAGGACTACACCTCAGTTTAACAGTAAATTAGAAATAAACTTGCTCATCTCCCATGGGGCCTGAAAAGAAAATTGCCGATATCAAAACTTGATGCTGGATGGAGAAAGTAAAATCTTCTCTGATAATTCCTAGTCCAAAGCCAGCCTTCATGCAGCCTGAATTCATAGCTCCTCAAGTGTCTTTAAAAAAAAGAAAACCTTAAGCCAAAATATTAACATCAGTCTAGGTTGGTTTTGCAACCCAGCCAAAGCAAACATGAATCTCCTCTGAAGGATATCAACCCTCATGCTAGGCCTTAAAATAGTCCCACAGATAAATGTACAAGAAATAATAAGCATGTTTAATATAAAGTCATATTTCACTATTCCCTATACCCTATTGCACAACAATAATAAATTCTCTACTCCTAGAGATTCTAACTCAGCATTTGTGCTCTTATTCTTCTCATCTTCATTCCCAAAGGCATTATGCCTATTCAGACTCTCGGGCCCTCTCATCTTATACTCTTCCATTTGACTTCCTTAAATACAGCTCTGCTCCTGTCTGGCTTCTAAGATCCCTCAATGCTTCCAAATTTCTTAACAATTAAAGTCTGAATTTCTTAGACTAGCATTTAAGGGACCTCATAATCCAGCTCAAACTTGCCTTTTAACACCATTTTCTGTCATTTCCCCTAAAGGTACCCCTGCTTCCCCATCTCCAACATGAACCTTGTAATCTACCCACATGTTATATACCTACTATTGCCTGGGAATATGACATTAGAAGCACCAGGGTTTTCAATATACAATTTATTCTGCTGAAAATATCTTTCCCTGACCCTCAAATATAGTATTAACTGTCCAAATCTTACCCAGTTGGAAAGGCACAGATCAATTACCTCTACTTCCATGATGACGCCCATGTCTCTCCTTGTCTTCCCTGCCCTCATTCCTTGCAAATCAGTATCACTTCATCTCTATTTCACTTTTACAACTTCCATGGTTGGTATAGTTGTACACGTCTTATTCTTGAACATTAAGCTCCTACATGTAAGGGTCCAAGTCTAGCTTAGTCATCTATAGTCCTCAAAATACCTAGCAAAGTATCTTTTGTATAATAGGTGTTCAATAAATTGTTTGAATTAACAGATAAACTGGCTTTAACAAGCACTTATATTCAGTAAAATACTATATTGAAGGCCTATAAACACAATCATGGGCATCCGAAATTACTGTTGTTTGACAGCTCTTATTTTGAGCAAAGCAGCTAATGAGAGAAAAGAATTTCAAAAAATCAGATTGCTCCAAGTTCTTCACATGTTGTCTCATCTCAGATTAAATGAAGAAAGTGGTACTTCTTTAGCCCAGATACATGCTACTTCTTTAGCCCAGATACGTGCTTCTTCTTCAGCCCAGATACGTGCTTCTTACGCAGAAATGAGCTGTGGAAATGCAGCTGGCTGCAGTTTTCATTTTCCTTCTTATAGGTAAACTATCAAGCTAATTAAAGAACCCCACATTATCCTTAAAATATATTCAGCTATTTAATGGGAATAGCCATCTATTAAAGGCTGTAGTAAACATATCCTCAGAGCTGTTAAAATTGCTTGAGGTGAGTGGCCAATTAAAAAAAGAAAAAAGAAAAAAAAAAACAAAGCAAGACAGTTATATATCACTAAGACATGAAAGAAGTAGTCATCCCCTGACAAATTAAACCAGAGAATAGATATCTGCATCTCTAGATAAAATTAAGAATACTTCAAATTCCAGATTCTGGAAGCATCTGCTAAACACACCCCCCAAACCCACCAAGCCAGCAGCTGTGTGATCTATTTAAATATTCCCCAAACCACCTGGAAAAAATGCAAATTATACAGCCTTGTTCATAAAAGAAAATAAATAAATGTCTCTGCTGAATTTCTACCCTCCCTGTATTATAAAAGTTAACAGCCCTGGCAAGGGAGATTGCATAATTAAGAATTAAAATCTTAATGACTTAAATATTTTATTCAGTCTTTGATATCACGTTAATGATAATAGATGTCCAGAAAGGGATAAATGTGATTTTCCATAGAAACTTAAAGTCTCTCTGAATCAATAACAACAATGAGAATGAAAATATATTTACATTCATATTGTTCTAACTATTATACAAGACCAAAAGCTAAATCCTATATGGTATCTTAGGTATTTACAGAAAGTGATACTTTTAAACAAAATCATTCTGTAAACCTAGAAACCATGTTACCACCTTCACTCCGTGATTGCAAACTCAAAACACCATATTCCAAATAATTTAAATTCAGCAAGCAATATTACTGAAAGTAATGAATGCACAGATATGCATTGAGACCGTGTAAAAAATAAAATAGAAATAAATGCCAACTTTTCCAAAGATAAGACAAATCAAAGGAAAAGGACTACAAAAAAAATCATAAATCAGATGGACATATTAAATAGGCTCCTCAGGCAATGATCTAGTTTAATGTAACACTCAAAGAGCATAACAAAGTTCTTCTGTTCCCTTAAGCTAAGCGAACATCTTTGTATGGTTTCCAAAACTGACACATTTGAATAAAGTCCAAGGATGACTCTAGTTTCAATGTTAGTAGTAAGAGTGGTTTCTTTCCAGAGAAGGAAAACAAAAAACAAAAACAAAAACGTGGTTCTATTACTTGTGTGTTGTTGATGTCTCATATAGATTGGGTCAATCTAAAATAAGTTCTTTTTATATACTCTCATCATTATGTTACTACTACTTAATGAACCAAGTGAGAATACATGATTATTCATAAAGCAAAAGGCAATAAAAGGAAAAGATGACTCAAAAAACAAAACAGCACTAATTTTTTAAAAAATACCCAGCTCAAATATGTCAAGAAAATAATTCACAAAGCAAGTATTTGATCATCACTGTCATGATAAAGGGGGGAAGGTATACCATCAATTCTAAGATACATTTTAGAGAAAATTTAATGGTTAAAAATATGAAATTTTTAGGAAGAATATATTTTGAGACAGAAGATTTAAAAGTATAGTTGTTTCCACCATCAGATAACAAAAGAAACTGATAACAAAAGAAAAACATCAAATGTTATCATGTTATAAATCTGAAGTTCTGACTTTATGCCTTAGCAACCTAATGAGTAATGCATCTGAAAAGCTGGTCTAACACAGTTTGGAGATAGGGAATGGACCCTACCACCAGCTTCACTCGAAGCACCAGTAATTTAAGTAACTTTTCAAGAAATACAGCTGCCTGCACAGTGCTTGCATATATAGTAAGTGCACAATTAATGTATCAAGTGCAACAGAAAGCAACTCAGTATGTGAAGCACTTTTCTGTTGCAATGACTCAGTGTATTCTTATTTGTAATAAGATCACTTATAAAGTAATATAAGAATGAAGGGAAAAATTTAGATGCTTAGGAGGAGAAAAGGAATTAAAATAAACATGAATGATATCAGAAAATAAAGGAGAACATTGAATGTATGAGTTCTGAATTGAATTCTGAATTATTCAATTCATTGAACATGTAGAAATTAGTTTCATCAATATTATGTCCCAACTACAACAAAGATATATTTTTAAAAACATCAAAGAACTACCACACCTTTAGTAAACTCTATGAAACCCCATAATCTGATTTTTAAAGTTGAAAATATATAACAAATATCAAGAATTGTTTTCTCCACCTGCAGTACTCCATAGTAGATCATTGAAGCTACTGTTTAACTAACTTTCTGAGGTAGAAACAGATTCTGTTTTTTCATTAAAACCTCTTGTCTGATTCTATTTGATATTATAATTTCTTATTAACTGAGTCATTGAGGCAACTCAACTAGAATATGAATATATGGCCATTAGATCAATTAATGGTATTTTTCTTATGTTAGGGAAAGTAAGTATTTGCTACTTCTTCACCTCACACATTATTACTTTTAAAAATTAAAATTATTAATTATAATTAGGCTACTATATACATTCAATGTTCTCCTCATACATTCAATGTTCTCCTTTATTTTCTGGTATCACTCATGTTTATTTTAATTCCTTTTCTCCTC
>NW_016823731.1:108540-113787 GCF_001698545.2 Rhinopithecus bieti
AAAAAAAGGAAGGGAGAGAAGCAAACAACTAGCAATATAAAAGTGATTTGTTTTGTATTTGTATATTTAACTAATAAACTCTAAAATATTAGCTGAAAGAACAAAAGAAAATGTTTGCCTTTATATTATCTCACGTGTTCAACATAATTATGATAATTTAAAAAGATGTAAAGACCTTCATTTTAAAAACGTGTTGCTGAAAGTAAATAAATGAATAAAACTGAGGGGAAATGATCTTTCCCTCTAAAGCTTAAAAACTTAGTAAATAAATAGCATAATGTATGGAAACGACATCGGCTTTGGGTGAATCTAACTTGGTCTCAAATCAAGCTCTATCCTTTGGGCAAGTTACTTACATTCTCCAAGCCTCAGTTGTTTCAACTGTAGATTAGACTTGGTAATAACACCTTCCTCCCAGGATTGCTCAGAGGATAAGGTAAAGTCTGCAAAGTGCCTAGAGCTGTCTGGCAAACAGTAAAAAATGAAAGCATAATAAATAATACTTTTACATCTCACCAATGTTTCTTATTTTTTTAATTAAAACAGTTTTTTTTAATAGACAGGGTCTCTCTCTGTCATCCAGGCTAGAGTGTAGTGTCACAATCAGAGCTCACTGCAGCCATGAACACCTGGGCTCCTAGGCTCCTGGGCTCCTGGACTTAAACTGTCCTCCCACCTCAGCCTCCTGAGTAGCTGGAACTATAGTCGTGAGCCTTTATGTTAAGTTTCATCTACTAAATTGTAACAACTAAAACTTGAGGACTAAAATACATGGAAAAATTACTACTACATGAAAAATTGTTTTAAAGCCTATCATTTATCTCTTTATTAGTGAACTGGGCTATAAATGTTCTAAAGATATGCTCAGGCTGGGTGTGGTGGCTCACACTTGTAATCCTAACAGTTCAGGAGGCCAACACAGGGGGATCACTTGAGCCCCAAAATTTGAGACCAGCCTGGGCAACATAAGCAAGACACCATCTCTACAACAACAAAGATAATGATATGGTTAGGCTTTATGTCCCCACCCAAATCTCATCTTAAATTATAATCCCCATAATCTTCACATATCAAGGGAGAGACCAGGTGGAGGTAAGTGAATCATGGAGACAGTTTCCTGCATGCTGTTCTCGTGATAATGAGTGAGTTCTCATGAGACCTGATGGTTTTATAAGGGGCTCTTTCTTCCCCCTTTGCTGGGTACCTCTCCTTCCTGCCATCTTGTGAAGAAGGTGCCTTGCTTCCCCTTCCACCATGATTGTAAGTTTCCTGAGGCCTCCCTAGCTATGCTGTACTGTGAGTCAATTAAACCCCTTTCCTTTATAAATTATTCAGTTTCAGGCAGTTCCTTATAGCAGTATGGAAATGGACTAATACAGATATGCTCAAATGAATAAAAATAATGATGCAAACCAACAATTGTGTGGCCACTAAAATCTTTACTTAATTGGCATCACACTCTTTACTTCTTTTATTTTTTTTATTTTTTATTATTTTTTTTGAGGCGGAGTCTTGCTCTGTCGCCCGGACTGGAGTGCAGTGGCCGGATCTCAGCTCACTGCAAGCTCCGCCTCCCGGGTTCACGCCATTCTCCTGCCTCAGCCTCCCGAGTAGCTGGGACTACAGGCGCCCGCCACCTCGCCCGGCTAGTTTTTTGTATTTTTTAGTAGAGACGGGGTTTCACAGTGTTAGCCAGGATGGTCTTGATCTCCTGACCTCGTGATCCGCCCGTCTCGGCCTCCCAAAGTGCTGGGATTACAGGCTTGAGCCACCGCGCCCGGCCATGCTGAACCAATTCTTAAGTGTCAATGAAGCCACCAGCCCTTTGACCCCCCATCCGTCATTCCTCTCCTGTCCTCACTTGCCTCTCTGTCTAGTTTAAATTCCATGGCCCAAGATGTATTCCTTGACATTAATAATCATTATCTAATGCTCTTTCGCCTTAATGCTTCCACATTTTTGCAGGCCTGCATTTATATGGCATTCTTAGAAAATAGCATAATTGGGAAGAGTAATATCACTCTAAAGTAATAATAATCAATTTCAAGGGAACACTTTCTATTATCCAGCAATGACAGCAACACTATACCGATAATTACTTCATATTTTTTCAAATGATTCACTTCACATCAACCCATCCCACACTGTTGCTAAACTGTTAGGTGGTGACATTGCTGCCTAACTAATGAGAAAATAGAAACTATCAAATGGCACCTCCCCACCCATAATCATGCCACCAGCAAATAAACTTGCATTTATACCATCTTCATCTTTCCCATCACAAAGGAGAAAAGGATCCTCCTATCAAAGGTAAGTTCTTCCACATGTAGATCTAGGACTCCTCCCTTTTCTTTCTTTAATTTTTTATTTTCTCTCTCTCCTACATCTTCAACTTTTTATTTCCAACACTATTATTCTCATCAGTATTCAAAGATGCTTTAACATTTCCCATTTAAAAAAAAACAAAAACATAAAATAGGCTGGGCACAGTAGCTCATGCCTGTAATCCCAATACTTTGGGAGGGCGAGACAGGCAGATCACCTGAGGTCAGGAGTTTGAGACCAGCCTGGCCAACATGACAAAACCCTGTCTCTACCAAAAAAATACAAAATTTAGCCAGGAATGGGTGTGTACCTGTAGTAGTCCCAGCTACTCAGGAGCTAGAGGCACGAGAATCGCTTGAAGCTGGGAGGTGGAGGTTGCATGCAGTAAGCCAAGATTGCACCACTGCACCCCATCCAGTTTAGGCTATAGAGACTCTGTCTCAAAAAAAAACCAGAAAGCAAAAATCCTAAAATACCCTAATACCATACCCTTCCCACATACCACCTTCTCTGTGCTCCTCCAGAGCCATGCTTTTCAACAGTTGTCTAGCCAAACTGCTTAAACTCTCTCACCTCCAACTGTATTCTTCAATTCACACCAACATGGCATCTAGTTCAGACTCTCAGTAGCATTTGATTCATTTGATCGTATTCTCTTTCTGAGAACGTTTTCTTATTTTGGTGCTATGACTCATACTGTTCTACTTTTTTTGGCCATACTTTCCTCAATTTGCTTTGCTGGATCTTCCTCCTTTCTTAGGCCTGTAATTGATAGAATGCATCAGGGCTTCTATCCTGTACTTTCTTCTCTTCTCCATGTATATACTCTTTCACAAAGTGATTTCAACCAGATATATTATGTGAATACCATCTATTAGCTAATGATCTCAAATTGATACCTCTAGCTATAACTAATCCCTGGAATTCTAGACACAAACTCTAACTATTTACTACTTACCAAACAACATTTCCAACATGATTTCAGTCCAAAAAATATCTCAAATGCAACATGCCCAAGGCATAACTCTCTATTCTTGACCCCTGACCCTGATACCACCCAAGTTTTTCCTTTCTCTGTAAATGGTACCATCATCTAGTTGCTTAGGCCAAATAATTAGGAGTCTTTCTTGCTTCCTTTTTGTCTTTTATCCCACAAATCCAATTCATCAGCAAGTATTATTGATTCCATCCCCAAAACATATGTGAAAACCAGTCAAAGACGTGAACAAAGCAAACTGAGAAAGAGTGGGCTGGTGAAGAAGGAGGATACCCAGGAGAGTGAGAAGTCACGAGAACCAATATCATAGTTTCCTCTAAGAAAGAGGGAATGGTCAAATATATAATAAAATGCTGCTGAGAAGTTAAAATAATAATCGAGCCACAAACATGGAAGATCACTGGAGTTCTTAAGAAGAGTAGACTCTGTGGAATGATGGACCTGAAAGTTCAATCGGAATGGACTGAGAGTGAGATGAGAATGTAAGACAGTGAGTAATAGAATAATAGAGAAAATTTTCAAGGGGCTTTGTTGTCTGAGAAGCAGAGAGATAGGGAATAGTTGGAGGGAGCTATGAGGTCAAGAGTGGTTCTTTCTATCAAGAGAAGAGACACTAGAGCATGTTAGTATGCTGTGGAAAATGATCCAGTAGAGAAGGAGAAAATAAATATGGCATAGAGAAAGGAGCTAAATCACTGAGGAATGAGAACCAGGGCACAAGTGGACAGATTGCTCTTCCACAGGTACAGGGACTCTTTCTGTCCACGGTAATGGGAAATAATATGAATAAAGATACAGGACAATTTGATAGATTTTGCAAGGGAAGATGAAGGGGCTCTTGATGGAGTGCTTCTAGATTTGTTAACGAATTATGAGGTAGTTCATCAAATGTGTGCATGTTTACGTTTCTCTAAGTGTTCGTGTGGTGGGTACTTTGGGGATTGAGAGGTGAGGCATGAAAGAAGTTGAAGAAGAGAAAACATGAGAAACAGCTACGTTAAAGAGCAAGAAAAAAAAGATACCAGATAGTTTACAATATAGCATTAAATGTCATATTTGTTACTTACAGGGTTTGACCAAAAAGAAATCACATATATACCAGTTTAGTGGATTTTTCTTTCATTGCAAAATTATAATTTCTTATTATACAGCAATGTATTTTGGAAGATAAAACAACATTACATATTTTGTTTGTTGTATGCTTAAACAAAAAGCCTGTTACAATGGTTCACAAGTAAAATGACACTCTTGTAGACAAGCAAGTTATTCACTTTTCTTTGCACAAGTCTATTTCTGTATAGAGATGTCAAAAATTAATTTGAAGATATAAAAGCATGCAATTAAAGTTGCACTATGGTAAAAACTATGCCTATTTCAAGCTTATTTCTATTATTCTGTGGCTTACCATTACATGATCAGAAAGCATGATGTCTCAATGTCAAGAGTATTCATTTAAAATTATATCAAATAAGCAAGTTGTATTTACAAAACCAGCAGCATGGGCTGGAATTGTTTGTCTTCTTTTAGCATTTTAATTTACAGCTTTCTAAATGCAAATTAGGGAAAGAAAGTCTCTGCTCACTAGATGGTAAGTACATATTTTTTCCTTTTTTTAATATCTCAATTGTATTAGTGGTGTTATTTTATTGGTAGTGTATTTACATGCAGCCTTCACACATGGCCCCCAAAATACTTTATAAATATTAAAATAATGCCTACAATTTCCCTCCAACTAAATCTCTGCAATGTACAATTAAAATTATCCTTCACAAAAGGCAAATCATTACTCTTTTTATATTAAAAAATAAAGTGCTATTTTAGACAACTGATTTCCCCAACAGACAAAAACTGAGCAATATCAGAATGTACATCCCTCTCCAGGATATAAATACAAAATAAATCCATGAAACTTAAAAGATCCAAGC
>NW_016823731.1:114257-136824 GCF_001698545.2 Rhinopithecus bieti
GGGAGTTTTGAAAAAGTCATCAAATCCTCTCTCTGTCAAGCAAAGATAGCAAAGGAGTTTGAAAGATAAAGCCTTTTGTGCAAAATAACTCATCACAGGTTCTCTAAAATTGAACTGCTAAAATTGGTGAAGCTTGTTCACATTCACAGAAAGGTATTCACTCACTTGATAAACTACCAATAGGGAAAACACTTCTAATCCCAGTAACATATACAGTCATAAATTTGTGAACTTTTTAACCAAAAAACAATGTCTACTTGGTTTTGCATTTTTCACTGGATAAAACAAAATAAATCTCATTTTCAAATGGTTAAATAAGTTAATTTTCAGCTATCGGTATTCATGTCTACATATTTTAAGCTATCAATATTGCTAGACAAGTATTCTTTAAAAGTTCTAAATTTTAGCAGGGTTTCACAACACAAACTCACTTAAAATTTGCCTCAATGTCAATTTAATTAAAAAATAAACAAGAAGAAGCAATAGTTCCTATACTTTAGTGACAATAATTATTTCATTTATTTGATATTTATGGGACTATAAATGTTGGATTGACTTCACAAAATAGAACTGAGCAGAAATAGTATTTCAGTTTTTCTGACACACATACACATGTATACACACATGCACACATGGGAAAAGTTGGTATGACAGTAAAACTCAAAAACCAAGCATTCATTATCTTAAAATGTAACAAAGTCAAAGGATTTCTGATCAGATTTTATTTTCAATGAGTGACTCATCTATTTTCTGGATTTTATCTTACGATATTAGCAATGGTCTGATATTCACTCAATGAAAACATAAATCAGAAGCCTGAGAGAAAGAAAATAAAGTACTAGCTTCCCAATCCACACAGAAAGAGGATTATAGTTCTACATTTAATATGAAAATTTTCAAAGCACAGCCATTAGCCATGAAAAGAAATCTCTTTCATGTTCAACAAATTCATCTAAGAAACATCAGAAATATATTTATAGATCAAGAAGAACTTCAACTTGGTCTCTTACAATATAATCATCATTACTGTCACAACAAATTTTAAGCAGTGATTAATGGCACTGGTTTTCATGTACATCATTCTATTTAATCATACTAACATCCATGTAAAAAAAAGTATTATTATAATGACAGATGAAACTGAGATTTAGAGAGGTTAAGACACTTGCTCCTGGTGACATGGCAGCCAGGATTTAAACTCAGATAGTCTGGCTTCAAATAATATACTGTCAATTAAACTGTTACAAAACATAATAATAAATAACCTCTGCGAGAGTAATAGTTGGCAGATTATATAAGAACCTACCAAAAACTTATACTAATACCTAGCCTGAAGGCATCACTGCTAGCTAGTCAATGTATAATCTTACAACTAAAGAGAAAAGGAATGACAGAACCAGAAAAGAAGATGAATTAACTCAATTAAGTCTTCTTATTAAGTCTTCCTATTGTCTTCTATTTATACTCTTCATTTCTACTGTTATTTATTTATTTGGAATGCTTGGTTTAGGTGAAAAGAAATCAACCCTGTTTCCCCCATCAAAGATATGTAAATATTACAAATTTTTTGCACATATCAACAGATTTAATGCCGAAAGTTTATGATGAGAAATTCATTAAGTCAAAATTTCCCATTGGCTTACACTGTCCCAGAATAATTAGTTCCAAGGAAAAATACTGCTTTTTTTTGAATGCCTCTGACAACTTCTAATAGGGAAGATATAAAGAAATATTCGTCACAAACAAAAAAATAGGGAAGATATAAATAAATACCCAGTACAGCCACCAGTTAACATAGCTCTCACACTCCACTTCTCTGCAAATAAATGTCTGAAGCATAATTGGAACATGCTACTCCTATTTTAACTGAAACACTTCACAAGTAGAAATTTTAAGCCAGTAATCAGTACCATTCTGATTATTGTACCATTCTGTCAGCAAAGGTTATTCCCTTCCAAAGCCTTTTCTCACAAATTACCTCATCATCATCATCGGGTGTGCATAGGTTGGCAATTTCCTTCAGCATCTGTCAGAACGCCTACCACAGGAAGTACTCAATAAATAGTTACAGGAAAAAAATATATGAAATAAGGAAATGAATGAATGAACCATACAAGGGATGATTATCCTGTCATCAAAGGATAAGTCAAATATCAGTATATAGTGGACAAGACATCTGTTAAAACCCATAGAACTGTATAACACAAAGGCTGAATCATGATATAAACTATGAACTTTAAGGATAGTAATTTATTAATATTGTTTCATCAATAGTAATAAATGTACCACCCAAAATGCAAGATATTAATAATGTGAGAAATTCTGAAGGACAAGAAAATTATATGGGAACTCTGAGATTTCTGCATAATTTTTCTGTAAGCCTAAAACCGCTCTACAAAATAGTCTATTTAGAAAATGAACAGTACATTTTCAAATTAGGAAATGCTACACCTGGCTAAAAGCCAAACATTTATTATTATTACTATTATTTTATAATAGTAAAAGTAAAAATAAAGAAATGTTACTAACACTTCCAGTGAAAGTTTATAGCCATCAAAAGACAGAGGAGAAAAACAGTGAACACCATATGTATTATTTATTATTTTATTTCTAAAATGTAGCAGTGCAAAAGCGCCTCCAGCAACATATACAAAAATGTATCAATCTACATATTAAAATAAAAATCCTTCAAAACAACCCAAATACAGAATAATAAAGGAGAGTTAATACGTGAAATTCAAAGTATATTCAATGCAACACAAATCTCAAATCACTGGAAAAGATAAACTACCCACAAGCAGGCTTGCTCAAAGCCCTGACATCTGATGATGTTAGCTACAGTTCTGTAAGGTCAGGTGGGAATAATATGTTTCTCTACACCATCCCAAGCTGAGAAATGATGGCTAGGCAAAACTGTTGAGAGATCTAGAAGTTAGGTGGCACTCAAATAGACTGAGATATATTTTGCTAAGTTACGTAAACTGAAAAGCAGTTTCTTTTATTTCACTATGTTAATATGTAAATGTGTTTTAATAAATGTCTTTCATAATAATGCCTTAGACAGACTACCACAGATACCATAATCTGGGAGAAAAAAAAACCCTCAAGGGTAGGTTACTTGCCAAGTCTCATCCTACAAAGTTTGTGACAAAAAAGAATCACACAAATCATGCAATAAGAAATCATGCCTGATTTATTAAATCAGAAAAATATTATATTCCCATATACAGAGTAGGAATTGAATGTGTAAATGAGATCAATAACAACAAAGCCTCTACAATATAATGTAGCTGTCAGAGAATCAATCAAGCTTACTACTCTTCAGTGAAGTTTGTGCGCCTGAGAAAGCAAGCAAAAGCAGTGTCTCTGGATTTGACTCATCTACATGGTGAGATCTTTAATCGATGATCTTTAAAGCCACTTTCAGATTTCAAATGATTCAGTTTTGTGACAGAGATATGACCCACTGAAGTCTCAGGAAACTTAAACAGCTTCCATGTATTGTTCCACCATTACAAGACATCCAAGCCAATAGATATACAATGATAGTGAGCTCCTCCCAGAAAGCAGGAAAAGCTGGCTGGGCTCCAACCACAAGTATAAAAGATAGAAGTAGACTGAAATTCTGCCAAGAGACTGTCACAAATGGAGACTCAGAAAGAGAAATACGAAAATAACAAATCTAGCTCCATTTGAATGGAAGCCAATGATAATGAATAGCACTACTTGTATAATTTCTCTTGAGTCCTTATCACAATTATTATGTTATTCTCTGTTTCCCTGAAGTAACTAACGTAAAATTTTTATCTAAAAGGGAAATTCTAGCTTCAGTGGTCCCACTAATTTTAAACAACAACCACAACAACAAAAAACTACAGGTTATCTTAAAATACTTTAAAACAAAATTAAAAGGCAAATGAAAACTTCAGGAAAAAACTGCAAACTGCAAAAATGGTGATAATGGTTTAATATAAACATATAGATATATTTAAAGAAATAAGAAACATACTATCCCTGTAAAACAAAATGAGTAAAACTAAATGAACAAAAGTACGCAAAGAAAACAAATGGTCAACATGTAATAAAGCTATTTAAACATAATGAGTAAGCAAATAAATATAAGTAAAAAATAAGATACAGTTTTCACCCATCAATTTAACAAATAAAATATTTTAAAATCATGACACTCAATATTTGTGAGTGTTCTAAATGATTGCTACTCATATATGGCTGGTAGGAATCTAAATTTGAAAGCCTTTCAGAAACAACTTTGCAATACATAACAAGAGTCCAAAACAACTCATATCCTTCCACTAGTAATTTCAATAAGAAATTTACAAAAAGATTTATATACAAGACTATTCTATGTGACATAATAATATCAAATAATTTGAAACAATCTAAATATTGAACAATAGGGAAATAAATCTTAGTGAATAAATCAGCAAGAGAAAATGAATGAACCTATTGAAACATGGGCAAATTACACAAACAGGCATTTTTCAAAATAAGATACACAAATGGCCAACAAACATAAAAAGAAATGCTCAGCATCACTAATCATCAGGAAAATAAAAAGTAAAGCGACAATGGGATAACCACCTTATCCCAGTCAGAATGGCCATTATTAAAAAGTCAAAAAACAATAGATGCTGGCATGGATGTGGTACAAAGGGAATACTTTTACACTGCTGGTGGGAATGTAAATTAGTAGAATGACTATGGAAAACAGTATGGAGATTTTGTANACAGACGTTGCAGTGAGCCGAGATCACGCTACTGCACTCCAGCCTGGGCAGCTGAGCAAGACTCCAACTCAAAAAAAAAAAAAAAAAAAAAAAAAAAAAAAAGTCAAAAAACAATAGATGCTGGCATGGATGTGGTACAAAGGGAATACTTTTACACTGCTGGTGGGAATGTAAATTAGTAGAATGACTATGGAAAACAGTATGGAGATTTTGTAAAGAACTACAAGATCTATGATTTGATCCAACAATCCTACTACTGGGTATCTACTCAAAGGAAAATAAGTCATATCCAAAAGATACCTGCACTTTATCACAGCACAATTCACAATTGCAAAGATATGTAACCTATCTAAGTGCCCATCAACTGATAAGCGGATAAAGAAAATGTGGTGTGTGTGTGTATGTGTATGTGTATGTGTGTGTGTACATGGAATACTACTCAGCCATAAAGAAGAACAAGATAACATCTTTTGCAGCAATTTGGATGGAACTGGAGGCCACTATCCTAAGTGAAGTAATTCAGGAAAGGAAAACCAAATACTGCATGTTGTCACTTATAAGTAGGAGCTAAGCTATGGGTACACAGGGGCAGAGTGGGATAATCGACACTGGCGACTCAGAAGTGGGTAGGTTGGGAGAAGGGTGAGGGCTGAAAAATTATCTATTGTGTACAATGTACACTTTCTGTGTGATGTATATACTAACAGCCCAGGCTTTACTACTATGTAATTTATCCATGTAATTCAAAACCAGTTTTACCCTAAAGCTATTGAAATTTTAAAAAATAATAATAAATCATGATATATTCTTATAAGGGAGTTTTATAGAGTCAATAAAATCATGTATTTCCAGAATATTACTTTATGTTCCAAGAATAAATACAAGGTTCAAAAAGCAGATTATAGTATATACTACATACCAGAATAAAGTACTTATAAAAATATAAGGATATACGCAAACAGTAAAAAACGAAAAACTGCAGACATAGAGAAACCGTCACGGAAAGAAAATATATAGCAAAATGAATAAAATGTTAACGTCAATGTGCATTTTGACTTGTTCAAAGCTGGGACAGAGAGAATGATGGTCACTTCTAAAGTGCAATCGCGTGATATAAATTCAAGAGACCTTTTTAAAATCTCTCATGCTTCCTAAATGGTATAAAATGAACATACATACCATGAATGAACACAAAAGGAAACATGAAAATATCCCCCAAGGCAATGCTTGCGGGGAGGTAACAGACCCTATTTGGTGGAACCTACAATGACAGAGGACATACAGGCCAGATTACAGGCATCTGCAAGAGCAAAAAGTGCTTGGACAGGCAGCAAGAGATAAATACACATATATTTCTGAGATCTAACCAGCAGAAAGCCCAGTATGATTTTCTCACAGCAGTACTACAGGAAAGTACACAAAAGATGAAATGAGGCCATCTTATTGCCTAGCTAAATAGAAAAACTGATTCAAAAGGAACTTTTGTTATTCTCAATGTTTAAAAATAATACATTACTAAGTTAAATGAGGTATACATTCAACTGTATGAATGATTCAGATTTGAATACTGGATCTACCACTTAAAAGTTGTGTAACTTCAAGCAAAATACTTAGCTCTTTAAACCTTGGTTTCTTCAACTACAAATATTTGAGATTAAAAAAAAAAATAGTACCTATATTTTACAAGGAATCTGCTAGCATTAAATGAGGTGACTTAGGTAAATGCATCCAATACATTATTTAGCACAATTTAAATGCTCAACACTCAGAAAGTGTCTTCTGCTATTTTAATGATTGTCATCTACCTAGTGCACCTCCCTGAAGTTTATATCCCTAAAGTTAAACATGTTCCCATAAAGCAAAGAGTAGTCACACACATAATTAGTCTGATTCACGACCCATCTTTTGTCAATGAACTCTCTCTCTCAAAAGGTGCCCTGATAATGAAGTGAACAAAAGCATGTGCATTTTGGCTTGTTCAAAGCTGGGACAGAGAGAATGATGGTCATTTCTAAATTTATTCCCATTCCTATTCTATTCTGAGTACCAGCCCCACTAACTCCTTGCTCTACTTACACACATTTTGCACATATAAAGATGTGAGTTCAGTACCACGGCAACCATGAGAACACTGAACATAAACACCATACACAGCCTATTTTTCTGCTACATGGCACATAACACAATTAACTTACATAGAAATATTATATTTCTTGCAAATAATCTATGAATTTATAAACCACTTAAACTATTATTGTTCTAATTTCACATCTCTAAATTACTGAATTTTCTAAGAATATTAACTCCTGTAGCAGTTTCCAAGATGTCCACAAACAGCAAGCACATAAAAATGTATTGAAGTCAGATACAAAATAAAATATTAATATTAATTGTGTATTTTACATAAATCTAGCCATATATTTAAGCAATCCAATGTTGAACCTTTTGAAGGGGAGCAGTAAAATTAGCTTAATTTCTCAAACCTCTAGTGTTCAAAATACTTATCAAAATACTTTTAAATTCCAAGTTTTATATGCTAAATTTCAAATCTCAAATTAAAATAAAGCTGCTGTTTAAATGGAATAAAGTATCAAATATTCAAATTAATATTACAATCTTGGTCTATTTTCACATATTGTTCTTATCACTTCTTTGGCTCCTTTTCCTATCTTAAAACAAATGAAAACTTTTTTTGTTTTGTTTTGTTTGTTTGTTTTGTGACAGGGTCTCAGGGGACCCTCCCACCTCTACCTCTCAAGTAGCTGGGACAACAGGCACATGCCACCATGCTCGGCTAATTTTTGTATTTCTTGTAGAGACAGAGTTTCGCCATGTAGTCCAGGCTGGCCTCAAACTCCCGGGTTCAAGCAATCCGCCCACCTCAGCCTCCCAAATTGCTGGGATTACAGGCATGAGGCACCACGTCTAGCCAAAATCTATTCTTTCTCTAAATCCTGCTTCGAGACTGATTTCTTTGGTAAAGATGCTTAGAACACCCAACAAACTGAATCCAAGCCTTTCAGCTGTCTGGCTAGAGGTATGTATTCTGGAATACACTATGACCACATTCCCTTGTTTAAAATATCAAAGTGACACTCAATATCTTGCACATATCTAATTCAAGAGGTTGAAGTCAAACTATTTGTTGATTAATCAGTTATATGAAGGATAGCTACTGTTCCCCACCTTGTTATATTTTAGACACTGTAGAAAATAGATCCACATTCATTTGCTCATACTATTTCATGATATGCAATTTCTTTTTTGCTCCCAAAAATTGAGACTTTGCAGAATCAAAAAGTTAAAATAGTATTTAAAATTCTTTATACAGTATAACTCCTGAATTTCTCTTTCATTAACTTCATGCAAAAATCATTCCCAATAAAGAAAGGCATTCCATAGAGCAAGGACTACTTATATGAAATGTATTCAATATTTCATGCTTATATCCTGTACACTAATCTCTTTCCCTTAGCGGTGTCCCCCCAGTAAACATGTGTCTCTGTCCTGGAATTCGCTCATTAAATCTGTTAAGTCATTTGAAGCAGCTGCATCACTTGTGACTGAATTAGAACTTTTCAGAATCCAAGCCTATGATTCCTCCTCTTGTGTATTTCTTACAACATCTTTACAAGCAAGCTGTGGTAGTGGTTTGTAGAATAATGCATACAGAGGCCGATATGTTTTGTAAGTGCATAAACATAGGTTATCACGAAGTAGTACTTGGTATCCTCAATCCCCCATTGTGCTGCAGGTATATGCCCCAGTATCGGTGACAAGGTTTTTGAGAAAGTAGCAACTCTTATTCTTTTTATGGGGACCTGAGACCAACAATTGCTAGAAAAAATACCAATGCTCACTGTTACACGAACTTTTCTAGGTTACTGATCCAAATCCACACAAACACACTTTTAAAAAAAATTAAGTAACAGAGAGTGTTCAGTAGTTTACAATCGGTAATAATTTCCTTCCTCAACTGTACTGTTCTGAATTAGTTTTTTATACAGAAAAGAGGAGGTTTATGTTAAAATAACTCAGTGGTGCAGGGGTCTTCCAAGTATGATATTTTAAATCGTTTACATGAGGTAGTTTGATTTCTCTCCTCTATTCTAGTCATGAAAGAACATTGCTGCAGGATGAAGTTTTTGGACTTTTTTTTTAGAATGAATTCCTGTACAATCCCCAAGGTAAGATATTGCAGAGTTTTTGACAATTCTCATTATTTTCACTTTCCATTTTTTTGGAACCTTAGGCTAACAACATTAAAAAAAAATCTGTTCTGTATATAGCCATGGATTATTTTAAAGATCACTCTATATCATGACATACGTTTCTACTCACAATATGATTGAAACTTGTTAATTTATCACTACATAATAATAAAATGGACTACAATGCTTGTTGGAACACAATATTTTTCATTGACTTTTTAAAAATCCTAATTTCTATAAACAAAAATCTGACCAAATCCTACCTGGCAATATCTGGATCCTTTTTGGTTTTCATTTTTAGCAGTAGTGAAAAGTACTTGCCATTTATTAAGTTTAATTCATAAAGTGCACAGTAAAAAAAAAAAAAAATGAAAAATACAACAATGCGCTGTACAAAAAAATGATTTCAGAATTTGTATATTTTAAGTCAAATTCCCTGTTACATTATCATAACTTAAAAGATAGTAAGAAGATGGCTTTTAAAGACATTTCCAGCTGTCCAGGGCAAGTTCCCCTCATTGCTAATTACTAAGAAAACATAGACATGAAATATTAGAAGTCGTCATCAAAAGAGCAAGTTAAAATCACATTGGCCCTTTACCAGTGTATATTTCTTCGAGGATGCTTGGTAATTAATATCCACCCATAACTTTATCATTCATCAAGATATAAGATGCAACATATACAGTTTTAATTCAGAGTTTGAAAATTTACATTGAATCCAGCAACTCTTTTAAAAAAAAAATTACTGATATGTACCACAAAGTAACTTATCCTGAGGGAATTTACCAAATCCTTGTGACAGTAACTTTGGTTTTTTCCAGCTCTTTTCTTTAGAACATCTTTAAAGAAAGTGGTTTATTATGGTTGTTATATATTTAGACATTCTCTATTGCTTTGTTTTGCTTAATCAGACACTTTAAATAATTCCATAAAGGTCTCTATTTAGTTATAATCAGGCTATGACCATTTTCAAAAGAGGAAAGAAGAGAGAAAGGGCCCGGGGGGAACCTAGTAGGAGAGCAACAGAAGGACCTAATGGAGAATGACCTTCCAAAAGGACATTTTACTAGAATTCTAATGCAGTTGACTTTAGTTTTTTAGATCTGGCATCTTCCTGATCTCTGACGCTATTATCTTACTTAGGAAATAAGCCACACTTGAATGTGAGGATTTCAAATATTTAAAAATTGGAAACTGGTTTTAATTGTTTGCTAATCTTGCTCATAAAATCTCACATTTTCATTTCTTGACACGGAATGGATATCTAGTCTAGATGTATCTATGGAAACCTAACTATATCTGAAGATCAAATATTCTTAACAAAATTTTATAGCATATTAGGAATTGTTTTCTACCAGAAAAGAAGCAACCTCTTTGTAGATGGCTGGCAGTGAATTTGAGACTTTCAAAATACAGAACCTTTGGGAAGAATACCATACAATGGTTTACACATGTTCCTTAAGGGCATCATACTGTCTAACTTAGAATTACAGTCCTTTGAGTAGACCAGGTCTTTAGTAAATGGTTGTGTGAAGTAAACAGTTAATGATCCCAATAGAGATACTGAATGATTTGAGGAAAACTGAAAACTTAAAAGAGCCAAAGTAGTTAGTCACATTAAGTCAGACCCTCTGAAACAAAGCAGTATATCCTTTAGGCAACGGGTGCAAATAAAATTAAGTTTTCATAATACATTATTTTAAAAACATTCCAGGAAACTTATGCAAGTTCTTTTGTAATTGAGATAATCTCTTTGAAATACTTCCTTTACACTAAGATTTGTGGACTTGAGTGCTTTTTTAAGAGGAGTACAGCAGTAATAGATGTAAAAAGAGATAAGAGTGAGGTAATGCACCAGCCCCTTAAGAACTTAAAAATTAGGGAAATTAGAATAGAAAAAAGCCTACAGATAATGGCTATTATTATTAATAGCTATCTAGTGGCATTAAACTGATCAGTTCAAAGATCTGGCACTAAATTGCCTAACCAACACTCAAAATTCCAATCAAAATGACAAGGATAAATTCAGGAAATAGAACCGTAATTTAGTAATTTGCGTAATGTAAAATAATGGCCCTTATCAAGTTCTAAAACCAAATTTTATACTTTTTCTCTACACAGAATATGTACAAAGCTCTTATTCTCACTACTTTAGGACATGTACAATGTCTTGCCTCAATTTATATTGCAATAAGCTCCAGACTAGTCTCTGCCTCAAGACCAAATGGCCCCTTCTCCAACCGCAACCAGATCCCAAACATCTCTCAGACCTTAATCAGAGTGATCTTTATAATTATTTAATCTGACAGTGTTACTTCTCTGCTTAACATATTCTCATTCCATGATAGTTTTAGAATAAAATCTAAACTCCTAAATACTGCAAGCTAGGCTATTAATGAGTAGGTAGCTTCATCCCTTTACGCCCTGATTTCTTACCACTTTCCCAAAAAGTACACTACCTATCACTTACACCAAACAACTTAGAGTTTCTTGAAAATACCACAATTTCTCAAACCTTAACACATGCCTCAATGTGTACTCTCACTGTGTCTAGAACTCCTTGCTACCGCAATCCTTTTTCAATTGGCTAATTCCTATTCTGACTTTGAAATTCAGATTTGGCATCAACATCTACTGGGAATTCTTGCTTACTTCCCTTCATCTGAGTTCAGTTGTCCTCTCTCCTGTGTGGTCCTGCCATATCCTACTCTTCTCTTTTCTGGCATTTACACATGTTATGATAATAATCGATTACCTATTTATCTTCCCCACTATCCTTGTGTTACCCGAAGACACAGAGTCTTATTTATGTATCCCTAGCATTCAGCACAGTGCCTAGAAAATAAGGATGCATTTAATAAATGTGAATTGACAAAAGAAGGCAGAAAAATAACTAGCACTTGCAATTAACATCCTGTAAACAAGATTAAATACAGTGGACATACCCTCGATGTAATGATGCTTGAACAAAAGATGGGAATATATTATGCTATAATAAATACATTTTGTGCATTGGGGTGGGCTGTAAAGTTTATAGAATTATAGATTTTTCCATTATTTTTCCAACTTTCTGTATTGTATTATCACAGTTTAGGGTGTTCCCCCCTGTAGGTTCCAATGAATGCATAAGGTTGTTCCTCAAAATTTTATCCTTTTGCATTCTGATGAAAACCAGTTATGGAGACCTCTTGTCGGGCTCCAATAGCCAGTGGCCTCCATACATAAATGGCTCCCCTAAAGTCACCCATGGACATCACTTACAGAAAACACCTAAAATCCCCCTAAGTAGTATCACTTCAACTGACACACCAGGACTGAGAAATGCTGCAAAGGGTGGTTAATCAGTGAGCCTTGAAAAGCCAGAACAAGTATAAAAAGGATAAAAGAAGTAACAACTAATGAGCTGGACAGATATTTTAAAGTCNACTGCCATAAAGATAGACATACAGTTTGATGGAATAAAATTAAAAATCTAGAAATAATCTCTTACAGTCAACGAATTTTGGATAAGGGTGACAATTATGAAATAGAATAGACTCAACAAGTGGTGAAGGGATGCTGGATAGCCACATGGAAAAAAAATGAAGTTAGGTAAAACAATGAAATTATTAGAGGGAAACAGAGGTATAAATTTTTGTCACCTTAGATTAGGCAATGGCTTTTTAAATAGGACACTAAAAGCACAATAAAAAAAAAGATAAATTTAGCTTAATAAAAGTTAAAACTTTTGTGTTTCAAAAGATACTATCATGAAAATGAAAACATAACCCAGAGAATGGGAGATATTTGCAACTCAATGATAAAAAGATGACCCCATTAAAAATGAGTAAAGGGAGAAGCTGAGGCTGGTGGATAGCTTGAGCCCAGGAATTGGAGACCAGCCTGGGCAACATGGTAAAACCCTATCTCTACAAAAAATACAAAAATTAGCCAGGTGTGGTGACATGTGCCTGTAGTTGCAGCTACCCAGGAGGCTGAAATGGGAGAATCACTTGGGCCTGGGAGGTGGAGGTTGCTGTGAGCCAACATTGTGCCACTGCACTCCAGCCTGGGTGACAGAACAAGACCCGGTCTCATTAAAAAAAAAAAAAAAAAAAAAAAAAAAAAGAGTAAAGGATCTCAATAGCTATTTCTGCAGAGTAGATATACAAATAGGCAATAAATACATGAAATGCTGCTCAAAATCATTAGCCACTGGGGAAATGCAAATAAAACCATAATATTCTCATACCCATTAGGATGGCTAACATTAAAAGCAGACAATACCAACTGTTACAAAGGATATGGAGCTACTGGAACCCTTTTACATTGCTAGTAGGAATGTGAAATGGTACAGCTACTTTGGAAAACTGTTTGGCAGTTCCTCAGAATGTTAAACACAGAATCACCATATGACCCAGCAATTCCACTCCTAGATATATACCGACATATGCCCAAAAGAATTCAAAAGAGGCATTCAAACAAGTACTTGTACAGGAACACTAATAGCAGCACTATTTGCAATAGTCAAAAGGTGGAAACAACCCAGATGTCCATCAACTGATGAATGGATAAACAATCTGTGGTATATCATACAACGGAATACTACTCAGTCATAAAAAGGAATGAAGTATTGATATATGCTACAACATGGATGAACCTTGAAAGCATAAGCTAAGTGAAAGGAGCCAGACAAAACGAACACGGATTATGTAATTCCATTTATATGAAATGTCCAGAATAGACAAATACATAATAACAGAAAATAGATTAGTGATTGACAAGGGTAGGGGTTTGAGGATGGAAGATGAGGAGTGACTGCTAATGGGTACAGGTTTCTTGAAAAACAAAAACAAAACCAAGAGAAGATGTATCAGGAAGGTCTTGTCAAACATAAAGATGAAGAATGATAAGAAATAGCTAAGAGAAAAGGTTAGAAGGTAGAACTAGAGGCAATAGAGAGAGTAGTTTCAGTAGAGTAACAAACATGGACACTACACTGCCAGGGGTCAATGAAAGGGCTGGGGAGTAGCAGATGCACTGGATATTGACATCATATTGAAGATAATTAGCCATGAAAATAATAAAATCATTTAAATGTTAGGAAGATAGGCACACTGAAAACAATTTCATGACCATTAGAAAATATGTTTTATGAAATATTTTGGCATCCTTATTTCTATAATGCAATTAATTTTCTAATACCTTAAGAAGATTAAAGCAATAATTATGTAAATGACCAAGCTTATATGTGACATTGTCACAGCATTTTACATAACACAGCTTTTAAATTAAAATTGCAGTATTGCAGTTTATAACTTTTCCTATTATTGTTTTGAATCAGTTATTTTTTTTCCTCAAAATAAAGACCTGGATGTAATTGCAAGAAAAGTTTAAAAGAAACATAGGGAGACTCAATGTTTACAAGCGCCTCAGCGTGTTGGAAGCTCTGGTTTCTTTTGGCGTCACTGGAATGCTGCTCTTTATGTAAGTCCATTGTGCAGTAATGAATGAAATGGCTACCGATGCTCTCTAAATAAAAGACTCACTCTCCCTCAACAGAAGCAGGTGCTATCGAACAGCTACTGTTTGCACAGTGACTTTCCAGACAAAAACTTTACACAAAAGGAACATACAAATAATTCCCGGGAGGCCTCTTCTGTGAATCTCCAAGACAATAGCCCAGCTGCAGTAACGCCACATATGCCATTTTAAGGTCAGTTTGGTATCTGTGCCTTTTCATAGCACTACTACAAGTATATTTATAAGGCACATATCACTTAGAATTAGACATTTGAGGTTATATTTTATTACTTGATGAATGTCTTAGTATAAGGTTTTTACTGCAAACAATCTTTTGGTTGTTGGTGCTTATAGTTGTAACACAATTAAGTATTGCTAAGAAGTACCTTTTAGCACTTTATCACCTACCATATTTTAGCTTTATCTATTATTTTGAAAAGTAGCAGTTGCATGTAACTTACTTACTTTGCAAAAGAAGTAGATATTCAGCTTATAAAAATATGAAGTGCTATTACTGATAAGAGTCCATACTATAAGCCATGTGATTTCTAATTTACTTCTGCACACAATTTATAAAAATATTTGTATCTCTATATTTCAATGGTATCCAGCAATTTCTTTAAAATAATGAATAAAAGTATAGATAAGGCTTAGGTTTCCACCTAAAGTTGTATCAACAGGTTTTCATATTCATTTTGGGACTTCTGAAATTCCTGTAGTACCAGGTGTGTACAAAATAAATTATGAGATAAAACAGCAATGCTACCCAGAAAACGAGAGGAAGGAAAATGATTAGAATCACCTGTTTTTTTGTTCTTTTAAAATAATGCTAGAATACTGATATGCTATTTTACAGGCATTATCAACAATGCCATTGATACTTAGCAACTCCTCACACAAGACATGCAAAGGCAAATCAGAGGCATTTTAAAGGAAGGCCAAGCAATATATTTTGTAAAAAAAAAAAAACAAAACAAAACAAAACAAAACAAAAAAAACAAACTCTATCTTCTACATGTGAGAAAAAACAATGTTGCTTACAATCCAATAAGACAATTATCAGTGTTTCAACAGGAAGTCTGATAGTCTGGATGTAACAAGGACAGGAAGAAGGCAGAACAGCAGTCCTTAACCTAAATTCAGAACTGAAAGATCAAGAGAGCCACCTGCAGTTTGAAATCCAGAAATATGAAAATTCCTCTGACCCTCTATTTAAAGGCATTGTTTCTAGGGATGATTCTCCCAGAGCTGATTAATTTGGACTTGGTTAGGAAAGTACATCACAATATAACTCAGACATACTGCAAAATAATTATATTATGTTTTCAGTTCTATGATCCTTTCCATCTAAGATTTGTGCTTTCTACTTTTTTTTTACAATTATATGTTAATGCATTCAAAAAATCATCAAAATATATATATTGAGCATTTACTACATTGGTTACTTTTTATTTCCTAACCAAATGGCAACGGAACTTGTATTATAAATGGTATTTTACTATCAGCTATGCAACAATATGAGTACCCATAAGAACAATCTTCAACTTTTGGGGGCACTATCAAAATATAAACTATCTTGCCTTTTAAAGTGAAGTTTCTACTTTCAAGTTTGGAATATAATGATTCTAAAATGCTTTTATTCTCGCTATCCTCAGTTAGGTAACCATAATGCCCTCATGACCCATATTAAACATACCTTCAAATAAACATATCCAAGTTCATATATAAAGTTTTCAGGCAAAAGCACAGACTATTATGAATCACGGTCTGTTTGGAGTGTTATAAAGTAATGCCATATTTGGTGTTGATACCTAAGTCTCTGCTGGATCCTAGAGTCCAAGGATATCGACATTTAGACAGGAAGATTAGGTTCTTTCCCATTTTCAGCTTTCACAACGGAGCAGAAACTCTTAACTGAGACTTAGGAGAAAGATAGCTGAAACTGTTTATTACTCTGTTCCACCACTTATAAAAATTAATATTACCATGATTTCTAGACGATTAAAAGTAAGGATTTATTTTAGAGATTATTGTATTCTCAATTGATCTCTCGGTATATAACTCTTTTTGTGTGTGAGACAGAGTCTTGCTTTGTTGCCCAGGCTGGAGTGCAGTGGCGCAATCGCGGCTCACTGCAACCTCTGCCTCCCGGGTTCAAGCGATTCTCCTTCCTCAGCCTCCTGAGTAGCTGGGATTACAGGTGCCTGCCACCACGCCCGGCTAATTTTTTTGGCATTTTTGGTAGAGATTGAGTTTCACCATGTTGGCCAGGTTGGTCTCAAACTCCTGACCTCAAGTGATCCGCCCACCTCGGCCTCCCAAAGTGCTGGGATTACAGGCGTCAGCCACCACACCCAGCCTGGGTAGGTAACTCTTAAGTCTGGAGCTAAATCTATCAACACTTCATAAAACCTAACATGATCAAACATCAAGACTGTTGCTACCACGAGCAAACGTTTCCCATACAGCGATATATCAATTTTCTCAAGAATAACAACACTCTGACCCCATCCAGGTTATCAGAAAATGAAACAGGGAATGATGTCTAGTCAACAGAAGCCTATTAGTCTTCTTAAGAAGATGTGGTCAGAATTGACGAGTTGATCTGATTTTAACAGATCAGGTCATTCTCAACTTAGGAAAGACATCAGTTATTTCGAGACGGAAATCAAGAATAGTCAGATTTTATTCGGGCTTTAATGATATACCTTTCATATTGGCTAGTTGCTTTGCTTCTTCACCTCTTCTAATCAGATCGTACTCAGGAGAAATAAACGGAAATATAAGTGAATCTATTCATGTCTGCTACTATAGTATAGCTATAACAAAATTTATGTTTGAACACAAACCCCCAAGCACTAACAGGATTGAGGGAAAGAGGACAAGCCTTCTTTTGGGTGGAAGAGTGATAAATTGCTGACATACACAAAGAGGGTGACTCTTGCCTCCCTAACCTACACAGACTAAAGCGTGTCTTTCTCTGATATGGAAATGATCTGAATCTGTATCTCTTTCAGAGACACTGAATATGTGTAGATACGAATATGCTGGGTGTTCATTTGAAGGTATTACCAAATGTTTTAGAGACACCAGGGGTCTCATAGAATTTCTCCATTTCAAAGAGTTTGGCAACATTAACTGATAACATTAAATGCAATATCATATTTTTAGCAAAATCTACACACAAAATTGAAGTATTTTCCAGGTAAAATACCTTAAATGTAAATTAAAAGTGTAGTTTTCTAATTCGCTTTGATTAGTCCATATAATCTAAAGAAACAATATCAATATCTTCTTGCATGAGTTGATATGTAAGAAAACCCCTAGTATTCATCTCATTGTATTGCAGATGGCTAAAATTTCTTCCCAGACTACTACTTAACTATATATTTTTAGATAGACTATAACTTGCAAGACTGAAGTATGTACTTACATATTTTTGAATGCCTGTTGATTATTTATTCCAAATGTAATCTGATTTCCTTTGGTAATATTGAAGCAGATTTGTCATCTTTAGCTATGTTTTAATAAAACATGTTTTATGTGTAGCGCCACTGCTGAGATAAGGTATTTAAACGATTTATATAGGTAAAAAGTAAATTGCAAAGAAAACACAGAATCTAAAAAATCTCTTATACTAACACAGTATAATCTTTTCCCTTAATGACTACATTCTTACTTCTATAGGTATGAATGCAAATCTTCTTCCAATATACTGTCCCAAAAAATACTTAGTATTATAGAGGTTTAAGTACATAGATATGTCTGTCACATAATAATAGAGAACAGAAAATGAAATGCCAAGTTTGGAAATTCTTGTCACTTAACGAAATGTCCTGTAAGTCAAGAGGTGCATTACGATGAAAGAGTTAAGAGTCTGAGCTATGAATCCAGACAGTGTGGGTACGAACTCTAGCTCTCCCACTTACAAGTTGTGTGACCTTGGTTAATTTACTTAATCTCTTTATGCTTCGCTTTTCTCATTTATAAAATGAGGAAAATATTAGTTTTCAATGGGTTATTGTCAGAATTAAATTAGTCCATGTGCATTAAACACTTAGAGCAATGTCTGGCACATAGCAAGCACTAGATATGTCTTTGTAAGTATTATTGGTATAATCTTTAAAATAATCTAAATCAATTCATAGGTATACAGAATGATACCCAAACCATGAAATTCTGAATAAAGTTAAACAGAAAGAAAATATTAGAAACAATGAAAGAATAGAAAAATAGCAAATCTAATATCCAAGATAAAATAATTAAAGTCTGAAAATAAAATCTGCATTATTTCCAATGACAAAACATTATAATGAATAATTTCAAACTACTAATAAAAGTTAGAAACCCAAATTATCAAATAAATGTCTAGATGTGAATAAAATTTCTAATTGCCAAATACTTAACATATCCCTATAGTACATAAACATATAGTATTTTTTGTTTGTTTGTTTGTTTGTTTTAGAGAGACAGGGTTTCACTCTTTCATCCAGGCTGCAGTGCAGTGGTGTGATCATAGCTCACTGAAGCCTTGAACTACTGGCCTCAAGCAATCCTCCAGCCACAGCCTCCAAAGTAGCTAGGACTACAGACATGCATCACCTGGCTAATTTTTAAAGTTTTTGTAGAGACGGGGTCTCCCTATATTGCCCAGGCTGGTTTTGAATTCCTGAGCTGAAACAATCCTCCCACCTCAGCCTCCCAAAGCACTGGAATTACAGGTGTGAACCCCCATGCCCAGCAACATAGTAACATTTTAAGGAATATAAATATCTCTGAAGAGATGAATTTTGAGAATATTATTTTAAAGTTAAAAATAATTATCTTGGGATGTCAGAATTCCAGATGACAATACTTTTTTGAGGTATACAATATTTTTTTTCCAAATCTGCCAATGATATTTCCAGATTTTCCACAACAAATATTAATTTTATAATGAAATATCTTTACTAAAAAATAAAATGCTCATCAATAGTTTTGAAACATTTTCAGAGAAAAGCTAACAATGTAAATAACTTACATTGTAAATAGAAAGCTTACATTTGTGTATAGATATCTACCTGGAGAATTAATGCAGGTCTTCTTCCCCCAAAATTAACCTTCACAGCTGAACTTTTCCTATTCCACCTAACGGAAGAAAAATAGCACCACGCCATCTTCCAAACAAAAGTGGTCAGATTAGACAACACCACACATTGTCAACAGTGAAAGAAGTTTATATGCAAATGCACATAGCATTTTATAGGCTAACCATTTTCACAGTTACTCATTATCCTGAATATAATCCTAAAACTAGACAGACCTAATATTATTATCCTTACTTTACATGGAAGGAAAAAGGTTCAGAGAAGTAAGCTGACTTGCTTGATGTCAGGGCTAGAATGTACAGAGCTGGGATTATAAATCGGTCTTCTGATTCCCAGTCCAGTAACTGATCCTACTCTCTATCAGTAGTTCATAGCTTCACCTCCAGTAATGCAGACTTAGGTTTTCTTTCCCTGTTATTCCCATTGCTTTGACACTTAGCAAATGCTCCCATTATATAACAACTGTTTTATTAGACTGTTTCTTCATAGGCCCGATGCTCTATTATACTATAAGATTCCTGATGACAATAATCATATAATTTCCTCGTTGTCACCCCAGAACAAGGGAAAGTACTCTGCACAAAGGAAGTGCTTAGTCACTGTTTTCTGAATGAGTAAATTGCAGTGTAAATTCATACAGTACATTCCACTCACCAAGCCTCAGAGTATGTTTCTTTATCAAATGTACTCACATATTAACAACCAATGACTTACTTTCCCTAATCATTTCTATTACTATTCTATGTATTAACTATTCCTTATATTTCAAAATTATAATTTTCATTAATTTATTATTAATTTCATTTATACACCTTAACGTCATTTACATTATATTCTTTGGTCTTTAGGAGAATCTTTTGTAATACTAAGTTTAAATACATTACTCAAAGCTCTCAACATCCATTCATACAGCAATAATACTTAAGACTTTCTTGCTGGTGGCTCACGCCTATAATCTCAGCACTTTGGGAAGCCAAGGCGGGTGGATTTCTTGAGGCCAGGAGTTCGAGACCAGCCTGTGTGACATGGTAAAACCCAACTCTATAAAAATTACCAAAAGGAGCAGGGCATGGTAGCATGTACCTGTAGTCCCAGCTACTCGGGAGACTGAGGTGGGAGGATCACCTAAGCCCAGGAGGTGAAGGCTTGCAGTGAGCTGTAATCATATCACTGAGCCCCAGCCTGGGTGACAGAGTGTGATCTCCTCTCAAAAAAAAAAAAAAAAAAAAAGACTTTCTTTGTATAAGTCCCTAAGGACACTAAGAGGAATGAAAGATGGTCCCCACCTAGCAAGATCTTACCTTCTGGAGTAAAGACAGACTTTTACTTCTCAAAGAGTTAAGAACATCTGAAGAAACCAAGAGTAATGCCCATCTTACTTGCAACTTCCTCTTTGATGGCTCAAATAATCTTCCTTATATATAATAACATTTGTCAGTAGGTGATAATGAGTACAACTGCAAAATCACCTTGCTACTACAAACACCACACGTCCAAAAGTTAACTACAATAGTCCCTCCTTATCTGTGGTTTCATTTTCTACAGTTTCAGTCACCCACGGTCCACTGCAGTCCAAAGATGTTAAATGGAAAATTCCAGAAATAAACAATTCATAAGTTTTAAATTGTATACCACTCTGAGTAACATGATACAATCCCTCAGTGTCCTGCTCCATCCCGCCTGGAATATAAATCATTCCTTCGTGTAGCATATCCACAATGTGTATGCTACTCACCCATTAGTCGCTTAGTAGTTGTCTTGGTTATCAAATCATGTTACCTGTAGAGGTAACATGCTAGTGTTCGAGTAACCCTATTTTATAACGGCCCTAATGCACAAGAGTAGTGATGCTGGCATACTGTTATTATTTTTCTACTTTATTATTATAGCTGTTAGGTTCTTACTATTGCTACTTTACAAATTAAACTTTGTTGTAAATACGTATATATTTGAAAAAATATAGTATTTACAGAGTTCGGTACTACCCGCAGTTTCATTGTGGGTTTTATATTCCCCTGTGGATAAGGCAGGGCTACTGTATTGTTAATTAGAAGTAGGGGGGACTATTGTATTGTTAATTAGAAGCAAGTTCCATAAGATATACCCACATGCACACGCACACACACACACACACAAGTAGCTGCAGAGAGCACTAAGTAAATTAAGAATTGTGTTCCTGAGTCAGCGCAAGCAAGGGCTTATTTATATAGTATGCTTCAGGTTCATTCTCACTAGAAAATGTTACAAACAATGACATTAACCATCCTTTGTTAAAATGTATTGATACTGAAGCCTGTGTTAACTAGATTACCTGAACAGAGAAGCGAATGGGTCAACTGCAGCACCGCATAGCCAAGAGCTTGAATTTTCCTTGTCCTTTAGGATTTATTTTAATCCAGTTGATGTTTCCGTTGAAAGGGCATTAGTGCCATTAGCTTTAGGGTGCAGGTAGATTTAAAATACAGGAGTCGTGGCATTACAATCTGATGTATTCCCCCAGGGATCTGTTTCACATAATGATGCGACAACCCTAGTCTTTCGTGATTTTTATAACTTCCCTAACAGCCTTAGTCTTTTAGCAGAAGTCTTTCTTTTTATATTGCCAGTGAAAAATTTATCATTAATACTAGGAATGGCATCAAAATGGATAAAACTAATGTTGGAAAATCCAAGTGAAAATCTATTAATGCCTATTGCATATTCAGAGGCAAAATCTTGTTTTAAATTATTTGGATGATTATTCTAGAGAAGTATGTCTTAAATAATCATGGAACTCTTAGAATATATATATTCCACATATATATTAGAATTCCATCCACATATATAGAATATATATATGGAACCATTATAAAATTTAAAACTAAAATAGCACTGGTCTCAGGTTAGGGGAGGCAAGGAATAGCTAAAGGAGTACACATATTTAAGAAATATGTAGGCCGGGCGCAGTGGCTCAAGCCTGTAATCCCAGCACTTTGGGAGGCCGAGACGGGCGGATCACGAGGTCAGGAGATCGAGA
>NW_016823731.1:137187-140945 GCF_001698545.2 Rhinopithecus bieti
AAAAAAAAAAAAAAAAAAAAAAGAAATATGTGATTGTCAAGGCTCTAGATTTTGTATTGGGTGGTGAGGTCAGAAGTATTTACTATATCATAAATAACTAATTAAATAAAAAGTCACCCTCAAATCAATGATAAGAGTGGGTTAAGAACAAAGGGATTGTGATTGGTTCAATTTTATTAATCTGAAATCAAAAAACAAAACAAAATAAAACTGGAGGGATAGGGATAAAGTAGCACCAGCCATATAAAAATAAACATACTCTTACCATGATTGAGCAATCATACTCCTTGGTATTTGTGCAAATGAGTTTAAAACTTATATCTACACACACACGGGAAAAACCTGAGCACAAACGGTTATGACAACTTTATTCATAATTGCTAAAACTTCGAAGTAACCAAGATGTCCTTTGGTAGGTGCTGGTACATCCACAGAGTGGAGAATTATTCAACGATAAAAGAAATGAGATTTCAAGCCATTGGAAGACATGGAACAACCTCAAATGCTCAGTGAAAGAAGCGGAAGCTCAGTGAAAGAATCCAGGAAGATTTAGGTAAAACCATGAAGACAGAAAAATGACCAGTGGTTGTCAGGGGTTTGGAGGGAGGAAGGAAGGCATGAATTAGTAGAGCACAGAAGATTTTTAGGGCAGTGAAACTCATCTGTAAGATACTAAAATGGTAGATACATGTCATTATATATGTGTCAAAACACATAGAACTATACAACACAGACAGTAAACTCTAAACTATGGACTTCAGTAACGTACCAATATTGGTTTTACAGTTGTAAAAAATGTACCACACTAATACAAGACAATAACAGGGGAAAGTGGAGGGGAGGGAGGAGATGAGCTTATACATAGGACTTTCCATGCAATTTTCCAGTAAAGCTAAAATGCTCTTTAAAAAGTAAACTGTTAGTTAAAACAATAAAAAAATAGAATACAGCACCAATCATTTGTGAATGGCTAATTAAGCACATGGGTTTTTAATATATCACCAATTTCCTCTATTAAAATCAATGTATGTTAAGCAGGATTTAAAAGCAAAAGTATGGCATATGGCACACATTGGTCTGCTGGTAATGCTGTCGCAATAGCAGCAAAGCAAATGCAGTACTTCTCATAAAAATAAAAATGAAGAACCAATAATACCTGAATCTTGTTTTACTACCTTATGTGACAATGCCTGAAAATAATTTTTAAAAATCACCCAAAATGTTATAAAATAAACATGTACATATAAACTTTTACACTGAAGTTTTAAGAAGCTAGCCTCTCCTGTTTCACATATGAATAGGCAAATAAAATTAGAGGCTTGTTAACATGACAAGACAGCTGCACTTTATTTAAAATAATTAATCAACTGAATATATATGAGCATATGATATTGGTGTGAAGGGAAACTTGGGGCATTTAGCCTCCTCCAGATCTGGTCTTGTGTGTAAAGTACAGAAACATATTTAAACGCATAAGTCAGATTAATAAATGCAAATGCTAAAACATCTTATGCCAACTAATAACTTCCAACATGTTTTGCAAGCAGCAATTTCCTTGCTCACCTAGGCAACTAAGATCCTGCTATATTTATGTGTTTCTCTCGAGTCCTGGCTCTCCACCATGCCATGCTGGCACAAAGTACTGAATATAATTAATTTGCGGCAGGTCAGCTCCACTCACATGGCTTTTCCTCCTTCTATTAAGTTTATTTGGATTTCATGAAGATTGTGCCAGTAATCGGGAAAAAAAGGGCAGTCAGGTAATTTCTTTTTAAGTCATACTACTGCAGCTGTCTATTATATCTCATCATCATTGAAACATTTCAAAGGTGATTCATTATTAGGAATCACTTGCACCTCCAACTGCCATCAAGCTGCACCATAAGATCACAGGTTGGGTCTAAAAAATTAAATTACATAAAATGGAGACTTGTGTTATCTTGAATTTAATTAAAAACCATATATTTTGATATATCTATATCATCTCATAAAAGCATTAAAACAAGGACACTGGAACTTACATTGAACATATATGACTGTAAAATGAACAAAGAAGGTCCCAAATTCTTGAGAGTCACTTCCTAATTCTTCCTCCCCATTCAATGCATATGTGAATTCATGTTATTACACAGTGCTTTATTGAAGTTTTACAGTATTTATGACCTCTCACTTAATGTACTATTTATAATCTTCCAAAAATTAGTGTTCTTCTCTCACTACCATCAAACAAGGAAGAAAAAAGATAATTCTAAACCACTAATGTACAGTAAATAAAATTCACAGAGCAAAATAAGACTAATGATATTTATGATATTTTCCTCAAAGGCCTATATTAAAATATTTAGTGATTATCAAGTTTGTATTGAGAGACACACTTTAGGGTTAATGTTTTCTGGTAATTATGTTGACAAATATTAAAATAAGCACTTTCCAATAGACGTGCCTAAAAAATTCCTGCAATTTACTTCAGGCAGCTCCAAGGAAGGTGTTAAAAACAGAAGCAGTGCACAACTTCATACCCACCACCATGATGGAGGCCCGTGACACACCCCACAGACTGCCAGTTGTGCCAAGGATTTAAAAAATAGTCACATTTAACATTAACCAGCAAGACTAGACCACCACCACGTTTCTCTGTTAAACTGATACATTCTCTTTCTTACCACACAGCCATGAAGAGTTGCAGCATGAGCTGAGGCAACTACAGACAAAGTAGATGGGCATAATGATGTAAGCAATGATATACTTTAAGAGATTAAAACAAATTACATGATGGTGGGACAGCTTGGAAACAACAGAAGCTGTGACAACAGTTACATCCATAGCAGCTAAGAATTGGGTCGCTCCTTTTGAACAGTTTTCTTTGTGACAAGCAACTTGTCAAAGGTATCAATAGCACTCCATTCTGGAAACAGTGGCTACAGTCTCAAACTATTAAGGGCGGAAAAAAGGACTTTCCATATCCTGACATGTAAGAATGAACCTGAAGAGAGTAAAGCATAAACTGCATCAACATGACCAATTGTTTTCCACAGACACAGTAAAGATCAGGTGCCTAAAATATATGTATCTCTCTGGTTATAAAGAAGGCTGATTCTTTCTTCTAATTTATTTGATTTTTTTCATAATGACACTCTGATGATGCAACCTTGGCATTCCAATATAAAAGATCAACGAGTGACTTTCAGTACTTCCTAATATGTTTTCACTTTCTGCCAAATTGTATAAACTCATAGGCTAAGTGAGTTGTTCTCTAAAACAAATGGGAACAATTTAGCCTTAAGAAAAGCCCAACATCTATTTTTCACAAATTAGCCACTGATGGGTTTGCATTTCATGAAAATATTAAATGTCGATCTCACACTTGGTGAACTGCCCCACCTACTGATTCAAATGCAAACAGAAGAAATTCATCACCAACATATTGACAGCTTGTGATTTGTTTCAAGGCATACCATTTTACCAGTATTCTGAGGATATATTCCTACACACCAAGTTAATGGCAGGTCCTGACATAACCATTTTACTTACTTCTAACAAAAAGGGTGAGCAGCTTTTTAAGACATTCCTAGCAACGAACTTATTTAAATATAATTTGCTCAAAACTAAACAAAGCATAGAGGAATTGCTCAATATATAGTTTAGGGTATAAATCCACATTTAGAGTACTCCAGATACAGCAATTAATTTTGTCTTACACAGATCACAGATCATCTGCTGTAAACTGCTGGATGAGGCTTTTTTTTTTTTTTTTTTTT
>NW_016823731.1:142243-166099 GCF_001698545.2 Rhinopithecus bieti
AAAAAATAAAATTAAAATTAAAAATAAATAAATAAATAAAAGAAACTGCTTTAAGGATAACTTTCTCAAATATACTAAAAAATAAAATTAGGTCTAAAAGTTGGATATATTCCTAAGTGATACCCATGTTTTAAGTCTATGTACAGACATATCAGAATAACAAGAACACAATAACAAGAATAATGGCACCGAACACTCATACAACATTTACCGTGGACTAGGCCACTAAACATTTTCATTATTTTTACCATCATGAAAACTCTATGAGGTAATATTATTGTCCTTCCTATTTAACAGATAAGGAAACTGATATGTAAGAGGTTAGGTAACTCGCCTAAGGTCACTTAGCTAGGAAGTGACAGGGCCTATTTCCAAATCAAGCACACTGACGCCAGTTTTCATGGCCATTAAGCACCACACTAGAGCTTCAGATTCTCCTACCCACTCTGAAAAAAGCTGATGGTCTCTCACAGGTAGTTTCTGACAAATGTCTATAGTTCTCAGAGGAGTAGAAGCTGTGGAATTTATCTGGTTCAAGGTGTTGTGAAGGTGGATGCCAAGATTTATATTGGGATTAGGAAAAAAAGATAAAAACATTATGTTTCATGAGGAAGCGTAGAAGACAAGTATGAGGAGAAAAAGAGGCAAAGAAAAGTGAACAACATAAGTATTAACTCCAGAAATCTGAAACAAAAAGAGAGGCAAATTTTATGAAAATAAAATCTAAGAAACAAAGCCAAGAAACAAATCACACCCCATCTTTAGGACGCAACAACCTGGTTCACAGATATAGCACTTGACTGAAACTGCCACTTTGACTATAAATTTCCCCCGGGTTCCTTTCTATTATCCATCTTCCTGAACTATTACTTAAACACTGATCACCATCCCTACTTTTCTACCTCTTCCTCCTTTTGTCATTAACCCCATAGTGTAATATTGTATTTCTGGTTCCTCTCTCCTCACTGACAATCTCAGAAAGCTTGTCTTTCCATATTTATATTTCTGTTGCTTAAAACTCATCACTAATTATACATCCCACTGTGTCATGAAAATAAACATGGGAAAGATGGAAATAATACACTGCATCACGAAGAGGCTCTTTCCTATTTTTCTATCATCAGAGCCATTCTCTACTTTCCTGGGCTTATCAGCCAGTCAATCCTTTGACTCCAACATCAATGCTCACGGATTCCGCCTCCTTCCCTTGTATGTCCACAGCTATTAATAGTTTCCAAGTTTTAGTTATCTTACTTATTGGTTGCTAAAACAGTCACATAGCTTATGCCCCTGCCCCAAACTTCTCCCACTCCAGTGCCATGTCCAGGTGCCAGATCTGTTTATCTCAAACATCACCCTCCAAGTGCACCAAGATTTCCTAATGGCAGTCAGAGATCTCATCTCCAGAATTTGTTTTTGAAGACCCATTTGACCAGGGAAAGCAACAGAGAAAAAGCAGCCTTTGAACCTGGGAGAATGAGTAAGAGTTCGCTGCAGAAAAGCAGTCTGCAAGAGCGGAATGATGCCATCAAGAAGCCTCTTTGGGAAACCACCTGGAATTGGTTAACAAAGTTGCTGAGGGCCGAGCATTGCCTTGGTCTGTTGTACAGGCATCTTTATAAGGAAAAAGAAGCAGTCACGGACTAAACACACAGCAAACTGAAAGGCCTGAAGAAATAACTCTCCCTCCCCACTTTTCTTTCTGTGTTCAATGAGCAGAAAATAGTCATGGAGAAAAGGGGGTGGACAGCTGCTCTGCTCTTGCTTGTCAGTTTTCAGTTGGAGAGAAATGCACAGAGAGAATACCAGGAAAGGCTCATGGTCCCAGTCTGCTGTCATTTAATAGTTTTTCTGTCTGCTTTTTATAGGTATTTTGTCTTCTCCCTTGCTGTCAGCTGTCACTTCATGTGGCTGTCAGTGAACATGCCATATCTCAGTAGTTGAGGCCTAAGTGCTTGGCATTAAAGAAATCCTCATTACTGAATTAAATAAATTTCTAAATTACTGAATTAGTGTGGATGCCTGAACCTTCCAGCATCAGCAGGCAAACAAGAGTAACAGCAAGGGAGAGACTTAGCTATGTTGAGAGAGGCAGCAAGTTGCCTGTGGCTTCCAGTTAGTTTGAGAAGTGGAATATGCAAAAGAAAATAATATAAACAGTGGTGTGAAGAAACTGTAGATGTAGATTCTGCTGCGTGAACTTGGACAAGTGGTTTATTTGAACTGTTTTTAGCTATAAAATTCTTCAATAATACATATTTTCCAATGTTGTGATGAAGAACCATCCACTACGGTTCCTTTGCTACGAGAGACAGTCAATAAATGTTAAATTTTCTATAATCCCACACCCATATAAAGAAATGTGTACAGTTAACTATACAAAATACCGAAGATCTTGATATTTTAGGTTGTTTACTATTAAACACACAGAGGTAGTGAGTTTACAAAGATAACATTGGAAAAGAGAGTACAATTTAGTCAGTTTGGATTAGAAAATGTGCATTGAAGAATAGTGAGAAATGCACTTAAAGAGGTAGCAAATGGAAGTGAGGATAAAACTTCAAATTTCATATAAAATGACAATATGCCATTTTCATGGGATATACATGTGGATATTTGTATATTCATGGGATATACATGTGGATATTTATACATGTGGATAAATAATCTAGGGTCAAACTGGCCCAGCTCAACACCCAGTTCTGTCATTTCCATGAGAGAGTAGAGGAGTTATTTAACCATCTGGAGCTTCAACATTTTTTCCCTTAACTAGGCTTCAATAATAGTATCTACTTCAGATGGTTGTGAACATTAAATGAGAGAATGCATGTAATGTATTTAGAACAGTGGCTAGCACAAAGTAACCTTCCAATAAATGTTAGTGGCTATTATTCTTGTGATCGCTGAGGTCATTCACCTCAGGAACTACTTTGTTCGGCACTATGATTGTATGTCCTATAAAGCTTTTCCAGTTGAGACAAATTGAGAAATACTATCTCCCTATGTTCCTATAGAATCTTAACCTACAATATCACTCCCCAAAATGAGTAGTGGCTATTTGTTTTCATGTCCATCTCCCAAGTGGCACGAAGGGTTCCTTCCAAACAGGAACCATCTTACTCAACTTTGTAACATCATTCTCTAACAGTGCCTTACATATATGTATAAATCCCTCTGCTGGAAATATCCTTTACTATCTTCTTTAACTAGCAAATCCCTCTTTTTTTTTGGAGGCAGTGTTTTGCTCTGTCACCCAGGTTGGAGTGCAGTGACGTGATCTCAGCTCACTGCAACATCAGCTTCCCGTGGTCAAGCGATTCTCGTGCCTCAGCCTCCCAAGTAGCTGGGATTACAGGCATGAGCCAGCACACCCAGCTAATTTTTTTGGGTTTAGTAGAGATGGGGTTTCACTACCATGTTGGCTAGCCTGGTCTCAAACTCCTGACCTCAAGTGATCCACGTGCCTCAGAATCCCAAAGTGTTGGGATTACAGGCATGAGCCACTGCAAGAGGCCACAAATCCCCCTTCATTCTTGAGAAACAAAATTGCTTCCAATGTGAAACATTCTCAAATGTTGATCTTAACAGGCAGACTTAAGATTCCCAGGGCAGTTTTCTTGCACCTCAACTATAATACTTACCACACTACAGTATAACTTATCTGTTCATCTACACACCAGTTTCTCTAACTGGACTGTGAACTCCATTTCAGGAATCTCATTCTATTCATTGTCTTAGCCCAGCCCAAACAGAACATAATGTATGACAGATCCTCAAAATTTTTTTGGATGAATGGCTGATGAACAAATGAAGCAAGCAAGGACTAAACAGTATACAACGTGCTTATCAAATGGAATTTAAAGGACTATGAAGTAACTGGGCTTCAGGTTATCATTCATAAATAGTTATGACTACTGTAATTTTTACAGAGAAGAATACTTTGAAATTCATATATTCATGTGCTTAATTTAAAGGGATAACAGGAACATATACATGTAGGCAGATATTCGGAGTTACAGCAATTAATTAAGAGTTTGCTTCTTTTCTTGAGTTTCCCTTTTGAAATAAAACAAAACCATTTGAAAATTTCATCATGATCATGAATAATATGTGGGGTAAATTTTGAAAGATATAAAGATTTAGATCGTTTCCTTCTTCAGTATAGGTTGTAATTTTCTGCAAAGCACACATTTGCGTAGAACAGACCAAAGGAAAAAGAGAAGATAGGGAGAAGCCTGGAAATGGGAAACAAAAGAGAAAGGAAAATGTAGAAACAAAAATAAAGACAGGAAAGAGGTGTGGTTTGCATTGGAAAAGTACAATGGGGAAAGATCTATATGTCATCTTAGATCATATTGCAGTTGTACCTAGGTTTGATCTAAAACTGTTCAGTATGGTAATTTTACAAGTACTAAATTTCCTTCATAACAATAAAAATAATGTTCTGAAATTTCATATAAAATTTTCCTCTAGGAAAACCACTATCTGCCATTCTTCTCTTCTGCTTCTTAATTTGAGGATGAATAAACTGAAATAGGAATTACAGGAGGGAAGCATAGCAAGGTGGCCAAATAGAAGTCTCCTGTGATCATCCTCCCCACAAGGACACCAAATGGAACAACTATCCACACAAAAGTCACCTTCATGAGAACCCAAAATCAGGTAAGCTATCATAGTACCTGGTTTTAAATTCATACCACTGAAAAGAGGCAGTGAAGAAGGTAGGAAAGACCATTTTGAATCACCAACACCATCCTCCCCCACTCCTATCCTTCCACCCCCCACCCCAACATATACCCCTGGCAGTGGCCACATGGCACGGAGACAGATTCTATGCACTTTGGGAGGAGACAGCACAATGATTGTGGGACTTTGCATCATAAGCCAATGCTGACATGTCACAGCAGAAAGCAATACTGGGTAGAACTCAGCCAGTGCCCACAGAGGGAGCATTTAGATAAGCCCTAACCAAGAGAGGTAGGGCATATGCCAGCAATTTGTACGTGATTCACTGGAAACCTCGCCACCACAGGCTAAAGTGTTCTGCAGTGCTAAATCAACTTATAACACAGTCTCGGCCACAGGAACTGCCATTTTCCTGGGCAACTCCTCCTGGTGTGGTGGGCACAGTCAGTGGACTTGGGGGCATATAACTTAGTGAGATACCACCAGGGCCAGCCAAGGGAATGCTTGTGTCAGCCCCCCCAACTGCCACCCAAGCAGTGCAGCCCACAGCTTAGGTAGAGAACTCTTGCTTCCACTTGAGGAGAGGAAAGGGGAAGAGTAAAGAGGACTTTGTTTTGCCACTTCGATACCAGCTCACCCACAGGAGGAGAGGACACCATGAAGAGTCCTAAAGCCCCCATTCCAGACCTTAACTACTAGATGACATTCTAGACACATCCTGGACCAGAAGGGAACACATTGCTTTGACGGGAAAGACAGACTCCTAGCAGGATTCATCACCTGCTTACTAAAGAGCCCTTGAGCACTGACTAAGTAGTCAGCAGTGGTAGCCAGGAAATACTGCTGTGGGCCTTGAATGACAATCAGGGATGTGCTGGCTTCAGGTGTGACCCAATACATTCACAGCTTTGATGCCTACAGGGAGACACTACTTTTGCTTGAGGAAAGCATAGGGAAGAGGAAAGGGGAAATTCCTTACAGCTTAAATATCAGCTCTGCTACAGCAGGGTAGAACACCAAGCAGGCTCTTGTGGTCCCTGATTCCAGGTCTTGGCTCCTGGATGACATTTCTGGACCTGCCCTATGCCAGAGGGGAGCACATTCACCTGAAGCGTGAGTCCCAGGCCAGGAGACATTTACCATAAGCTGCCTGAAGAGCCCTTGGGCCTTCAATGAACATCAAAGGAGTCAAGCAGTATTTACCACAGGCCTGGGGTGGTGATGGCCACAGGGAGAATCTCCTCTGCTTATGAAAAGGGGAGGGAAGTGTGGGACAGACTTTGTCTTGTGGCTTGGGACCCAGCTCAGCTTTAACAGAAGAGAGCACTAGGCAGATTCCAAAGGTTCCCAACTGTAGGCCCTGGGTCCCAGATGGCATCTTTGGATCAGCCCAAGGCCAAAGGGAACTCACTGCCCTGAAGGGAAGAACACAACCCTGGCTGGCTTTGGCACATGCTAACTGTAGAACCCTAGGGCCTTGAGCAAACATAGGCAATAGCCTGGCAGTGTTTACTACATGCCTTGTATGAGAACCCGTGTTCTGCTGCCTTCAGGTCTGACCCAGTGCAGTCCCAGTGGTGGTGGCCACAGGAGCATTTATGTCACCCCTTCCCCAGCTCCAGGTAGCTCAGCACACAGAATAGAGATGGTTTAGGAGACAGTAAGGAAAAAGAACAAGAGTCTCTGCCTGGCAATACAGAGAATTCTTCCAGATATGATCCAATACCACTCTACATGTCTCCAAAAGGCACAGCATTAGTGGGCTTGGGATGCCTCTAATGCAGATATGGCTGCAGTGACCAAAAACTTGGATCACAATAGTCAAGTTCCTTCAAATACCTGAAAAGTCTTCCCAAGAAGGATGGGTACAAACAAGCCCAGAGTGCCAAGACCACAATAAATATTTAATTCATCAATACCCGGACACCAAGGAATATTCATAAGAATCAAGACCATTAAGGAAAACATGTCCTCAATAAATGAATACAGGCATCAGGGACCAAACCTGGAGAGGAAAATACGTATGTGACCTTTCAGATGGATAATTCAAACTACCCGTTTTGAGGAAATTCAATGAAATTCAAGATAACCCAGAGAAGGAATTCCGAATCCCATCAGAAAAATTTAACAAAGAGATATAAATAATTACAAATAATCAAGCAGAAATTCTGGAGTTAGAAAATGCAATGTCGTACTGAAGAATGCATCAGTCTCTTAAGAGCAGAACTGATAAAGCTGAAGAAACAATTAGCTTAAAAACAGGCTATTTAAAAATACACAAAGGAGACAAAAGAAAAAAGAATAAAATAGAACGACGTATGCCTACCAGATATACAAAACAGCCTTAAGGCCAGGCACGGTGGCTCACGCCTGTAATCCCAGCACTTTGGGAGGCCGAGGTGGGCAGATCACGAGGTCAGGAGATCAAAACCATCCTGGCTAACACGGTGAAACCCCGTCTCTACTAAAAATACAAAAAATTAGCCAGGCATGGGGGCAGGCGCCTGTAGTCCCAGCTACTTGGGAGGAGAAGGCAGGGGAATGGCGTGAACCTGGGAGGCGGAGCTTGCAGTGAGCCGAGATCACCCACTGCACTCCAGCCTGGGCGACAGAGTGAGACTCCGTCTCAAAATAAAAAAAAGAAAAGAAAAAGAAAACAGCCTCAAAAGGGCAAATCAAAGAAAGTTTATTCAAATAGATAATAGAAGAAAACTTTCCAAACCTAGAGAAAGATACCAATATACAAGTATAAGAAATATAGAACATAAATATAGATTTAACCCGAATAAGATCACCTCAAGACACTTAACCAAGTAACAGATAACAGATAAAGAACAGATCCTAAAATCATCAAGAGAAAGGAGACAAATAACATGCAATGGAGCTCCCATACATCGGGCAGCACACTTCTCAGTGGAAACCTTACAGGCAGGAGAGAGTGGCATGACATATATAAAGTGCCGAAGAAAAAGAACTATTACCTGAGATAGTATTTCCAGACAAAATATCCTTCAAACATGAAGGACAAATAAACACTTTCCCAGATAAACAAAAGTTAAGGGATTTAATCAAACAAGAAATGCTAAAGAAAGTTCTTCAATCAGAAAGAAAAGGACATTAATGAGCAAGAAGAAATCATCTGAAGGTGCAAAATTCACTGGTAATAGTAAGTACACAGAAAAAACACAAGATATTGTACCACTGTAATCACGGTGTGTAAACTACACATATCTTGAGTAGAAACACTAAAAGATGAACATATTAAAAATAACTACAACAGCAACTTTTCAAGACAGTACAATAAGATATAAAGAGAAAAAACAAAAGTTAAAAAGCAAGGGGATGAGGCTAAAGTGTAGTTTTTATCAGTTTTCTCTTTGCCTGTTTATTTATGCAAAATGTTTAGTTAGCATCAGTTTAAAATAATGAGTTATAAGATATTATTTGCAAGCCTCATGACAACCTCAAATAAACAACATACAAAGGATACACAGACAATAAAAAAACAAGAAATGAAAACATACCACCAGAGACAATCACCTTCTCTAAAAGGAAGACAGGAAGAAAGGAAAGAAGAAAGAGAAGACCACAAAACAACCAGAAAAATATAACAAAATGGTAGGAGTAAGTCCTTACTTATCAATAGTAACATTGACTATAAGTGCACTAAACTCTCCAATCAAAAGACATAGAGGGGTTAAATGGTTTTTAAAAAAGCTCTTGCTTTTATAGTTCATTAAAATGCATTGTTGCCTTCAAGAAACACGCTTCGCCTATAAAGACACACATAGAAAATAAAGGGATGGAAAAGATATTCCATGCCAATGGAAAAGAGCAGGAGTAGACAAAATACATTTCAAAACTGTAAGAAGAGAGAGACAAGGTCATTATAAAATGTTAAAGGAGTCATTTCAGCAAGAGGATATAATGATTTGAAATACATGTGCAGCCAACACTGAAGCACCCAGATACATGAAGCAGACATTATTAGAGCTAAAGACAAAGATAGAACCCAATACAATAATAGCTAGAGACTTCAACACTCCACTTTCAGCAGTGGACAGATCTTCCAGACAGAAAATCAACAAAGAAACATCAGATTTAATCTGCACTATAGACCAAATGGATCTAATAGATATTTACAGAGCATTTCATGCAATGACTATAGAATACACATTCTTTTCCTCAGCATATGGATCATTCTCAAGGACATACCACAAAACAAGTACTAAACATTAAAAAAACTTGAATGTTTGACCATAATGGAATAAAACTAGAAATCAATAACAGGAGAATTTTGGAAACTATACAAAAACATGGAAATTGAACAATATGCTCCTGAATGACCAGTGGGTTAATAAAGACATTAAAAAGAAAATTTAAAAATTTACTGAAACAAATGAATATGAAAACACAACATACCAAAACTGATGAGATACAACAAAAGCAGTACTACAAGGAAGTTTAGAGCTATAACCTCCTACACCAAAAAAAAAAGAAAAGAAAAGAAAAGAAAAACTTCAAATAAATAACCTAACAAGGCAATGAACTAGGAAAGCAAGAGCAAACCAATAAAATCAGTGATTGGGTGTGGTGACTCACGCCTGTAATCCCAGCACTTTGGGAGGCCAAGGTAGGTGGATCACAAGGTCAGGAGATTGAGACCATCCTGGCTAACACGGTGAAACCCCGTCTCTACCAAAATACAAAAAATTAGCCAGGCGAGGTGGCGGGGCCTGTAGTCCCAGCTACTCAGGAGGCTGAGGCAGGAGAATGGCGTGAACCTGGGAGGCAGAGCTTGCAGTGAGCCGAGATCATGCCACTACACTCCAGCCTGGGTAACAGAAGAGAGACTCTGACTCAAAGCAAACAAACAAACAAACAAAAAATTCCTAGGCACATACAACCTACCAAGATTGAATCATGAAGAAATCCAAAACCTGAACAGATCAATAAACAAGTAATGAGACTGAAGCCAAAATAAAAAGTCTCCTAGTAAAGAAACACCAGAGACGGTTTGACTGCTAAATTCTACCAAACATTTAAAGTAGAATTCATACCAATCCTACTCAAAATATTTAAAAAAAAATAAGGAGAGAGGAGGAGGGAATACTTCCGAATTCATTCTACAAGGCCAATATTACCATTATACCAAAACTAGACTAGGACACATCAAAAAAGAAAACTACAGGCAATATGTTCGATGAATATTGATGCAAAAATTCTCAGCAAGAAAACAGCAAACTGAATTCAACAATACATTAGAAAGATCATTCACCAAGACCAAGTGGGATTCATCCTGGGGATGCAAGGATGGTTCAATCATCCTGGGGATGCAAGGATGCGCAAATCAATGTGATATAACATATCAACAGAATAAAGGATAAAAACCTTATTATTTCAATTGATGCTGAATAGGCATTTGATAAAATTCAACATCCCTTCATGATAAAAATCCACAAAAAACTAGAGATGGAAGGAACATACTTCAACACAATAAGAGCTATTATATGACAGACCAACAGCTAGCATCATACTGAAAATGGGGAAAACTAAAAGTTTTCCTCTACGATCTGCAACACAACTAGGATGCCTACTTTCACCACTGTTATTCAACATAATACTGGAAGCCCTAGCTAGAGCAATTAAATAACAGAAAGAAATAAAGGACCTCCAAATTGGAAAGGAATAAGTCAAATTACCTTCATTTGCAGTGAATATAATCTTATATTTGGAAAAACCTAATGACTCAATCAAAAAACTATAAGAACTGACAAGTTCAGTAAAGTTGCAGGACACAAAATCAACAGACAAAAAACAGAGGCATTTCTATATGCCAACAGTGAAAATCTGAAAATAAATCAAGAAAGTAGTCCCATTTACAATAGCTACAAATAAAATATCTAGGAATTAACCAATGAACTGAAAGATTTCTACCATGAAAACTCTAAAAGATTGATGAAGGAAACTGAAGAGGACACCAAAATAAAATTAAAAAAATATTCCACGTTGATGGATTGGAAGATTCAATATTGTTAAAATGCCTATGCTACACAAAGCAATCTACAAATTCAGTGTGATCCCTATCAAAATTCCAGTGACATTCTTCACAAATATAGACACATACAACCTACCAAGAAAAAAAATCCTACAACTTTTATGGAACCACAAAAGACTCAGAATAGCCAAAACCATCCTGAGTAAAAGAACAAAACTGGAAGAATCATATTACCTGACTTCAAATTATACTACAAATCTATAGTAACCAAAACACCATGGTACTGGCATAAAAACAGGCACATAGTAAAATGGAACAGAATAGAGAACCCAGAAACAAATCCATACATCTACAGTTAACTCATTTTCACAAAATGTCAAGAACATACATTGGGGGAAAGGACAGTGTCTTCAATAAATGGTACTTGGAAAACTGGATATCTATATGTAGAAGAATAAAACTAGCCCCTATCTCTCACTATATATGAAAATCAAAATAGATTATTAAGACCTCAAACTATGAAACTACTACAAGAAAGCATTGGGAAAACTGTCTAGGACACTAGACTAGGCAAAGATTTCTTGAGTAATATCCTAAAAGCACAGGCAACTAAGGCAAAATGGACAAAAGGATCACATCAAGTTAAAAGCTTCTGCAAAGCAAATGAAACAATCAACGAAGTGAAGAGCATCCCACAGGATGGTAGGAAATATCTGTGAAATACCCATCTGACAAGAGATTAATAACCAGAATATATAAGGAACTCAAACAACTCAATAGGAAAAAATCTAATAGTCCAATCAAACAATGGGCAAAAAATCTGGATAGACGTTTCTCAAAAGAAGACATACAAATAGCAAACAGGTAGATGAAAAGGTGCTCAACATCACTGATCATCAGAGAAATGCCAATCAAAACTATAATCAGATATTATCATACCCCAGCCAAGAAGGCTTTCATCTGAAAGGCAATAACAAATGCTGGCGAGGATGTGGATTAAAAGGAAGCCTTGTATACTGCTGTTGGTGGGAAAGTAAATTAGTACAACCTCTATGGAGAACAGTTTGGAGGTTCCTAAAAAACTAAAAATTGAGCTACCATATGATCCAGCAATCCCACTGCTGGGTATATGCCCAAAAGAAAGGAAATCAGTATATCAAAGATATCTGCACTCCTATGTTTGTTGCTGCACTGTTTACAATAGCTAAGATTTGGAACAAAACAAATTGGCCATCAACAGAAGAATAAATAAAGAAAATGTGGTAAATATACACGATGGAGTACTATTCAGCCAGTTAAAAAGAAAAAAAAAAGAATGTGATCCTGTCAATTGCAACTACATGGATGGAACCGGTGATCATTATGTGGAGTGAAATAAGCCAGGCACAGAAAGAGAAACTTCACATATTCTCACTTATTCATGAGAGCCAAAAATTAAAACAATTGAAGTCATAGAGATAGATAGTAGAATGATGGTTAGCAAAGGATAGGAAAGGTAGGTGTCTAGGGAGAAGGTATGGTTAGTGGGTACAAAAGTATAGTTAGATAAAATAAGTAAGATGCAGTATTTGATAGCACAACAGGGTGACTATAGTCAACAATAAGTTATTTTATACTTTAAAATAACTAAAAGATTATAATTAGATTGTGTATAACAAAAAGAAAGAATAAGTACTTGAAGTGTTGCATATCACATTTACCCTGATGTCATTACTACACATGGTGTGCCTGTATCAACATATTTAATGTACTTCATAAATACTTACACCTACTATGGACTCACAAAATAAAATTAAAAGAATTAGAAATGTCAAGAAAACTTAGAACATAATTCATTTTCTATCTCATAACTAATAATATATTGAGAAGTGGTCAGTCTGATACAGCAAGTTAAAATAATAAAGAAAAGGGAAACATACTTAGATCTTGACCTAATATTTAACAATTAAAGTCTTCTATGAATCAATATGATCTTGCTTTAGTAAAATGTGAATTTTATCTGTTGCTTTGCTAACATTATACATTAGTTGTCACAACAGTAAATGAAATTGAGGCTTTGTACTCAGATGGTTTGATCATACGTGTTCCACTCTGTATAGGGATGGGTCACATGACACTGATGCAAACATATATACTCATTACAAATTATCACTTCTTTTCATTGCAAAGTAAAGGAATAAAACGTTTAATAATGTACTCAAGCTTAGCTATATAAAAACATGTAATGTGTAAATACACACAGTTAATCCAATGTGCAAATGAGTATTTAGGACTATAGATACATGGATTAGATTTGACCTACTGAGTGACAACAGACTCACAGACTCTCAGCCGCTGAGACTAATACACATTTGTGGATTATTGACTTGAATTACCAAGACAGTGTTTGTCCATCAGCTTTTTTTTAAACAGGAAAGCTAATTATATCTATGTATTACATCTCTCTCTGATCTTGGGATGCTCATTCTGTTTTCAAGAAAAAAAAAACTTCCATAAAATATCGAACCATATTTGGAAAAATCAACATTCTTTCAAATGCAGAGGCACTTAAATACATTGCTAAATAGGATTACCTTTGTCAAGCAAAGTGGAAAAAAATCAAGGCTACAGATACAATCTACAATCCTTAAAGTTTCTAGGATCTTCTTCCATTAGAGTTAAAAGTAATTAAAAATAAAGATACAGAGAGAATTCAACACTGTTATACTCCATACTAATAATAAATACACTTGGCTTTGTGTTTTATTGTTTTGTTTTGTTTTGTTTTGTTTCGTTTTTGAGGTGGAGTCTCGCATTGTTGCCCAGGCCACAGTGCAGTGGCGTGATCTAGGTTCACTGCAAACTCCGCCTCCCAGGTTCAAGCGATTCTCCTGCCTCAGCCTCCTGAGTAGCTGGGATTACAGGCGCTCGCTACCACGCCTGGTTAATTTTTTTTTTTTTGCATTTTTGATAGAGACAGGGTTTCACCATGTTGGCCAGGCTGGTCTTGAACTCCTGACCTCGTGATCTGCCCGCGTTGGCCTCCCAAAGTGCTGGGATTACAGGCGTGAGCCACTGCGCCCAGACTGGCTTTGTGCTTTAAAGCAATCATAAATCACCTCAACTCCTGTATTTACCCAGTTTTGTATTATGTAAGTTATTTAAAATAAATTTGCATACCCTGAACATTTCCCCACTGAGGAAGTTGGTCAGGAAATAGCTTGAACAAAACACCCACTGGTGTTGTGAAGGGAGCAAAACAAATAGATGACCTGTTTCTTACCTTTAAAAAGCTAGAAACAGGTTGAGGACACCAAAGAGAACATTTAAAAGTAACTCAAGGGCATTTAGAAAGCAAAATGCTCATGTTAATGGAATGCATATTAAGAAAATGAAAGGCTCCACTCAGGCATAGTTAACTCTCTTCAGTATTCTCAAAGCTGGTATCAGGAATAATTAGAAGAAATAAACGAGATTGTAAAGGAAGTAAGTTCAGTGATTAGTTGAGTCAAATGTATCAGAAATTTTATTTGGGGAAGTGGTATGTAACAGGCACATGGGCTGACAATGTGACTCAAATGGATAAGTGAGAAAAACCAAATTGGCCTGGTTGAAGCAAGGGTACAGTTCAAACACACTGAACACTGAATTTGAGAGCAATGGGGCTTAGATGGTGAACTGATGGATAACAATGGCAGGTGAATATTCGAGAAAACATTAATTTTTATTTTCATAATCACTAGTGCTACATTTTTCATTTAAAGGAAATATAATTTCACAAAACTCAAAGTAGACGTGTGTGTGTGTGTGTGTGTGTGTGTGTGTGTGTGTGTGTGTGTGTGTGTGTGTGCGTGTGTGTGTATTCATTTGTATGTGGAGCTGGCATCTTGCTACATTGCTCAGGCTGGTTTTGAACTCCAGGGCTCAAGCGATCAACCCATCTCAGCCTCTCGACTACCTAGGACTACTGGCATGTGGGCAAATATTATAAATGTTTTACAGAAACTCATGTTTATGGAAATCTGAATCACTAAATTAAGAATCAAGAGAGATGAATGAATACTATTTAGCTAAAAGCTGCAGGATTAAATGAATCATGAAAATTTTAGCCATCTCTGTTTACTGAAGATAGAAGAAATTTCAATTCCACAATTGCCAGACCTTTACTTTGAAAGTGGACAATTGGGAAATATTGTATTCCTATCACTGACTTCTTTTCTAGCCTATGTCTTCTACTCACAGTGGTCAAAGCCAATGCTTGAGTCTTTTTCTTTTATTTGTCATTAACCCTATTCTCCTCCATTCTCGAGTGTGACTTTTATCACATTTTAGGTGTACAAATACACAGTTTCATAACATATATCAATAGAAAGATAATTCAATAAATTGTTGTATCAGTCCATTTTCATGCTGCTAAGAAGAAATACCCAAGACTGGGTAATTTACAAAGAAAAAGAGGTTTAATGGACTCACAGTTCCGCATGGCTGGAGAGGCCTCACAATCATGGTAGAAGGCGAAGGAGCAGCAAAGGCATGTCATGGCAGCAAGCAAGAGTGCATGTGCATGGGAACTGCTCTTTATAAAACCATCAGTTCTCGTGAGACTTATTCACTATCATGAGAACAGCATAGGAAAAAAACCACCTCCTTCCACCAGGTCCCTCCCACAACACATGAAGATTATGGGAGCTACATTTCAAGATGAGATTTGGGTGGGAAGACAGTCAAACTATATCAATTGAATTTCAGTGTTAATTTTATCCCCCTGGAAAAACCAAAACAATGGATACATGTACCAACATTTTGTACATTTACTTCACAGTTCTTACCCTGAAGGAACCCATTATTCAAAATGAAAGAAAATACATAGACACACTTAAGCCATGAAGTACAAGTACTACCACACAAGTCATCAGAAGAGCTATATTCAAAATTAGACTCTTAATTACCAGCTTTATACCATAAGCAGATTTATTATTGTGCCACAGTTTCTTCATCTACAAAATAAGATCAGTGTACTAAGTGCTAGTCAGCTCACAGACACTATAGGGAAGCTGAGCAGGTAGTAATACTGTCAAAATTGTCAAAGGTGTAGATCATAGTCCCTAAAGATAGATGACAAAGAATTGACTACATCCCTAGATTCAAAAATATCCACTGCTATAATAAGTGAACATTATTGATAGTGATAACAATGATTACAACAAATACCATGTGTAACATGCGGCAGGTACCATTTTAAACATTTTACAAGTATTAACTCAATTGTCAATAATCCTAAAGGGTACATACTATTATTATCCCCATTTTATAGATGAAGAGACTGAGATATTACATATCATACCCAAGATCAGACCAGTTACGAAGTGGTAGAAGTGAGTTTTGAACCCAGTGTGTCTGGCTCCAGAGCCTGCATCTCTAATCCTGCTTCTCTAAGCCAGTGCTATTTGCTAGTGGGTCTTTGGTTCACATTTTATAATGACCTCCTGCAGATCAGCAGAAAGAACAAATAAAGCAAGTGAAGTTCACTAATACATATTCTATAGTAAAGGGTTATGTTTGGCAGAGAAATGCAGGTACATCAATCCCTCATTTTGATCATCAAAGACAATTAAAAAATAAACATATCTGGCTTCAATCAATAACATCAAAAAGTTTTACTAATATGAAAAGAATCCAGTTTTCAAACTAAAATGATTAATGTGTCCTCCATAAACTGAGCATTATCATTTTTTTCCTTATAGAAAGAAAAACAGAGGGATCATTAAATTGAGTTTGTTCTAATACAACCGTCATTTTACTCCCAATTGAAAAATCTACCTAGTAAACTATGAGAGAAAATATGAAATGGATTTTAGGTATTTTTTCTCCTTATTTTGTGATAAGCAACATGGAGTTTATTCATATATCCTAAAAAATGCCACAGAAGTTAATGGTAATTATTAATTACTATTTTTATTGAGGTACAATATAAACATTTCTTCAGTACATTACTACTTTTACTGACAGTGAAATTACACGAGTTAAATCACAGGATATAGAAGCTAAGGATATCCTTTAAATAAAAAGCATTTGCTGCCTCTATAATATTCTGTCAATTAACTTTGAATATAGCCTCCCACAATTTAATCTGATAAAAAGTCAGCATTAGTGGACAATGGCATTTGTAACAAAAGCATGAATTATACAAATGATAGCTGGTTGCCTACCTTACACATTTTAGCACTAAATTCACCACCTTACCTTTAATGTTTGTGCTATCCACTGAAATATCTTTTCAAATGAGGAATATTGAAAGTGTGACATTTAATATAATCAAAATGATCATGATCACAATCATCTGATGAAATGAGAAAATCCAACAAAGTACACAAGACATTGAAGATTCTTAGCAAAATGAAGATGATTATTGAGATGGGGGTATGAATACAGTCCTGCCTAGAGAAAGGGCAATGACAGCTCAAGGTCTTCCTTAAGACCTATGAAACTCACAAACTCTTAGAAGATGAAGAACAGTTGTATTCATAGCTTTCAGGCTCTGAGACATATCTATAATCATTAGTAACCAGAAGTCTCATGACTCTTGTATGCCATACAAAGTTTAACAGAATTGAATACTACAATGAAAATCTTGGCAAAACCCAAGGAGTCATAGGACATGCATCAATTTGCTAAATGTGATTCAAAAGCCTAAGTTAAAAGGCCATTTTTACAGTGGAGCACGATGTATGGGGGAATGATGCTGTACATACCATCCAAGCTTATCTTACACACTGAGGCAAAAAAATTCTGAGGGATAATTTCACTATACTTATACAACTCCTAGATACTACAATAATAGCATCTCTAGGATGCATACATTTAAAAAAATTTCTCAATATGTTGTATCAACAGAACATAAATATGTGCATCTCTAAGTATAGATAACAAAATTACACAGAGGAATGTGATCTTTGTATAGACTAACTGAGGAATTTTCCATTCAAGTAATCACTGACATAAATAAAAGAAATAATCCCAAGAGTTTTTTACACTATATTCACATGTCTTATTAGGCCTTTAAAACAACTGTATTTATAACCATCTCCTTTAACGAGGCCGGGGGTGAAGAAAACTTCACATGAAACAATTGCAATTCTTATTTTAGGTGGCAACAAATCTTACTGTTTCACAAATATACTGCACTGATTAGGTGATAGGAAAGAGTTATAAAATAAGAAAATAAGAATATATCCCCATCCAGCTTTTCTCCACTGCCTTTATTTGTGGCTTTACTAGTTTGGAATGTGATTTTCCCACAGATCCAAAACGGTGGGTATCTACAGCTCAATATTGATATATCAAAAATACACTGAAATCAACATAAGCATCAAGTGCTTTTGGAATATCCCCCCCCCCCCCCCCCACACAATTCCATCTCATCCAAATGTATGGCAAATATATACATAGTCCATTTGAGGATAATATAACTACAGCAATCAAACTAAATATCTATTAAATAAGGCTTGTGACTGTGACCCACTAGTTTTGACACTTAATACACACTCTAATTAAGGCAATATTTAATGAACTAAGTGGTGGGTTACTAAGAAAAATAATTGAAGCAAATCTGGCCCTTATCATTAAGACAATTCTTAACAATTGTGACAGTAATTGTCAGTGAGAATTCAAGTACCTAGATCATTTCTGTCAACATTTTCTGACAAAAATGCCCTAATAGAATCCTTGACCTTCAATAAAGAGTTTTAATCCATCAAAGCCACAAATCATTAAGTATTTTTCAAAAGCATACCATAGCAATTCTGACAATTTTACAAGGTCATTTTTCAGAAGCTAATGGATGAAAGGTTTTATTCCTGTAAAATTACTAAACATAACTTTTTATGAATTGTATGAAATTAAAATTAACTAGGTCAATCACATTCCAAATGTTTTCCCTTTGCTAGTATCAAAACTGTGTAACAAAAATAATTTAAATCCAAAAATGGTCATTTCCTACATTCCAACCATTATACTCAATTGTGAATGAAGCGCAAAATTCTGAAAAAAAAAGGATGAATGTTACTGGAGAAACTTACTGGAGGAATTACCTTTCAAAAAGAACTGCGTTGAATTCAGATTCTCAGCTATTTGTCTGACTGAATTTTAATCTTCTAGGTGAAGAGTAGAGATAAATAAGCATATAATTGTAATGTGGCCTTCATGAAATCTAGGGTGTAAATACAATGAAACAATTAAATTCATGATTTGAGTTGTTAACCCTTTCTTTTTTTCAAGCCTAGTTATTTAAATATGGACTATCTGCTTTGGATTAAGGTTTGGATTTTATATGAATGTCTGATGTCACTTTTTTTAAATATTAACTAGGATCCTAAGACTCGAAATATACTCTATATATTCATCTGAGCTACAATCTTCTACACATGGACTACTTATAAGACAGTAGCCTACAGCCACTTAACTGAGAAAAAAAAAAAAAAAGAAAATATACTCTTCAGGTATTAACTGCCTTAACCAATATTAGAGTGTATTCAAATAATTAATCTTTAGAGAGGGCTAAACTAGCACATTTCATTCATTTGTCAATTATCTCCTTTATAAACTGTGATGTGTGTACTGCTGTAAGGTATTATATATTAATAAAACCTGCCAATTTTCCATAATAAATTGGACCCAATTTTATTTTGAAATGTGGCTGAGAATACCCAGTGAGGCTTCAACTACTGAATACCTCCAAAATCCTTAGCCTCAGCCCAGACTGGTCTATGAGTTCCAGATCATATGCTTTGCTAGTTGCTGAACATCTCCAGCTGCTTATCATATTCAATAGGATTTAATAACTCATTCTTTCTTTCTCTTACCAAACGTTATATTCCTCCTGTATTATCTCAATGACTGACATCACCAGATACCTCCAATGGTCCTAAACTCCAAAAAATTCCAATCTGGCTCAGTAACATTCTTGATACTGTCAAACTTAAAATATATTTGCTGCCTTTATCTGACTTAACTCTAAGCAATAATCTACACAACTAAACTAGTCCCTCCTTTCTTCCTGAAACAATTTCTTCTCTTGGCATTTATTATACCATATCTTTCTTCATTTTGCCACTTCTTTGTTGGCATTTTCTTTGCTGGCTGCTCTTCTTCCCACTGGCCCTTCAAATATTAGCATTCAGGAATTAATCCTGGGCCCTCTTTATTTTTCTCTCTCTACAGTTCTTCTTTAGGTCATTGATATGGTTAGGCTTTGTGTCCTCACCAAAATCTCATCTTGAATTGTAATCCCCATAATCCCCACGTGTCAAGGGAGAGACCAAGTGGAGGTAATTGAATCATAGGGGTGGTTTCGCCCATGCTGTTCTCATGATAGTGAGTTCCCATGACATCTGAATAGTTTTAAAAGGGGCTCTTCCTGCTTCTTTTGGCACTTCTCCTTCCTGCTGCCTTAGGAAGAAGGTGCCTTGCTTCCCCTTCACCTTCTGCCATGATTATAAGTTTCCTGAGGCCTCCCCAGCCATGCTGAACCGAGTCAATTAAACCTCTTTTCTTTATAAATTACCCTGTCTCATGTATTTCCTTATAGCAATGTGAGAATGGACTAATACAGTAATTTTATACATTCTCATGGTTTTAAATTCCATACATACATGGATGGACTCCTAACCTCTCTCTCAAAGCCATATATTCTTCTGAGCTACAATTTTCTACACATGACTGCCTACAAGACAGTAGCCTATAGCCACTTAATTATCTTATTTCTCAAATGTATTGTCTGAAGCTTAACTTTTGTTTTTCTCATTCGTCCTCATCGCAATAAGTAGCACTGTCATCCAACTTGCTGCATGAGCAAGATACATGGGAATCATATTAGACCTCTGCTTCCCCTTTATCTCTCACTTCCCCAAGTTTAATGTGTCACTAATTAACTGTTAAGTTCACTTTCTAAATATTTAGCTCCCCCTTAACATCCTCACTTCCACTGCTTTAGTTCAAGTCATTACAATGTCTAATTGAAACTGTTGTTTAAAAGCCTCCTAATTTTCTCCCATCAATCCTAAACTTTCCTACCAAAAGCAATCATTCTAAAATGCAATTTGATCATACCATCACAAAACCCTGTTTAAAAATACATTTAAGGTTACCCATAGGTTACAGTAAAAAGGTCCTTTACCAGTTGTCTCCAATGTACCTCCCTCCTATCCTTCATACCACATTCTCCAACCAAACATTTCATGTCTTACTCCCCATCATGTGATACTTTATCATACCCTTGTCCATGTAGTTTCTTCTGCCCTGAAGACCTTTCCATTTTTTGGAAATAAAAATCTACATAGACCTGAAATCCCAGTTCAAATATTATTTTTCTTTGAAAACATCTCAATTCGTCTTTATTCTTTAATAGTATTATTCCTCCATGCCTCTTTATAGCAGTTACCACATTATAGTATAACAATTACTTTATATATCTGCCTGATATAGTTAGGCTCTGAGTCCCCACCCAAATCTCATTTTAAATTGTAATCCCCAGTGTTGGGGGAGGGACCTGGTGGGAGGTGCCTGCATCATGGGGGCAGATTTCCCCTTTGCTATTCTCCTGAGAGTGAGTGAGTTCTCACGAGACCTGGTTGTTTGAAAGTGTGTAACACTTCCCCCTTCACTCTCTCCTGCCAGCCATGTCAAGATGTGTTTGCTTCCACTGTGCCTTCTGCCATGATTACAAGTTTCCTGATGCCTTCCCCAAAGCAGAAGCCTGTACAGCCCACAGAACCATGAGCCAATTAAACCTCTTTTCTTTATAAATGACAGTCTCACATACGTCTTTATAGCAGTGTGAGAACAAACTAACAGACTTCCTCTCTTTTGAATATAAGGAGCTCTTTGAGGATGCAAACTACATCTTATTCATCTTAGTATCTCCAGCTGCCAAGAACATGGGGCCTAAGATACAGAACTCTCTCCCAAAAGTCAAGATATTGGTCTACTGGCCTTCTTCACCAATAATCCTATGACAAGAAGTAATTCTTCCTCTGGATTAACATGGAACACTCTCCAGTGGACCACAGAGTATCTTGTCACACTGGTGTGATATTGATATCATCAGTTTTAAAGTAAGAAACAAAGAATATTATTTTCGTAAATACTTTGTTGAAATTTTGATTCAACAACTTTTAACAAAACAAAGTGGATTCCATGTTTTCTCTAGAATGAGGTCATTGTAACTTGTTTGTATCCCACCAGGTCTTTTGGGAGAGAGAGAACACAACAGAATTGCCACTTACACCATGTTTTCAGCTAGAAGCAAGTTTGTAAACTTCTTTACTGATTCCCCACTTAAAGACAGTCTCTTTATTCTGCCCTTTGAATACCTTCTAGAAAAGTCTCTTTTGTTAATTCTGCTTCTATGCATTGGTCATATCATCACCCCATCTTATTCCCTGAGCTGTAATCAGATGTGATCATCACACATGGATTAATTGGATATACAAAATGCAAAGCAAAGGTACATTGCCTGCTAACACAAACATCGGAATAATACCTCAAATAAAAAGAACAGGAAAACTATTTTGGGGAAGTAGGAGGGAGAGAATGGGCAGGTCATTCCATATCATGCCTGTGGCTTAAAAGAGAAAGAAATATGTCAGTATGAGATATAATATGCTCAGTATTATAAAATATCATCTATTATCCGATTTTGCCAGGAAAGCTCTGTTCCAGATCTCTTTCCAGAAATACTTTTAATTAGGAGCAAGTACTAAAGTATTAAAGGGACTATGACAAATAACACGGCTTGTGTTAAAAAGACAAAGGGTAAATCTTTTTTTGTTATGTGCTTTCATTATCTTGGTTTTATCACTGCCCTTTGCCCAATCATCTTTTCACAGTTCTATTGAGGTTTAATGCCAACGAACCAGTCAAAATACTACTGTCAATAATCTTCCTCATAGTTCTAAATGGATCCAACTTCTCTATAATCATCATATTAACATTTCAGGCTAGAGAGTGGTCTAGCAGTATGCATATCAAGGATATTCCCCTATACTTGCGAAGTATACATCTATGAACCTTAAATAACAGTTGTGAACCCCAGGGATTATGAAAATTTAGTAAGGGTATGGGTCTCAATGTGTTTGACCACCTGGAGATGCATAATATATTCCAGGGGAAAGAGACACTGAAGGAAACCCTTTGAAAAGACATTGGAGATCAATATTTTGATTACTTCATCAACGCATGCTAGGTATTTTGGAGTATATGTTCTTTCTAAAGAAATGCTTATAAGCCGGCCAGGCACAGTGGCTCACGCCTGTAATCCCAGCACGTTGGGAGGCCGAGGAGGGCGGATCACAAGGTCAGGAGATCGAGACCATCCTGGCTAACATGGTGAAACCCCGTCTCTACTAAAAAATACAAAAACTTAGCCGGGCGTGGTGGCAGGTGTCTAAAGTCCCAGCTACTTGGGAGGCTGAGGCAGGAGAATGGCATGAACCCAGAAGGTGGAGCTTGCAGTGAGTGGAGATCGCGCCACTGCACTCCAGCCTGGGCGACAGAGCGAGACTCCATCTCAAAGAAATGCTTATGAGTTGAAGCACAGTAACTGCACTTAAAGTACACTGAAGTTTGTTTATACCACCCCACAAGCTTAGAGACTGAGAAAACATACTGTTGGGTATATATGTGTTCACATATATACAATAACCTGTTTTTTCCAGTCATCCATTATGGAAATGAAGCTTTTATAACGTGCTAACCTCTAAAAGCACTACATTGATTAAACGGCAAACCTCTTAAAGCTACTGATATGATGCTACTTTATCCTCAATGAATAGCAGGAAAACAAATAAGCAATGATTTATTGTAAAGCTTGATGAAAAGTTAAAGAGAAAATAATATTGAAGCAATTAGCAAATTCATAAATTATAACATAGTAAAAAAAATGACCATAAAACAGAATACCTTGGTTTCAATCACTATGTCCCCATTTATTATCTGTGTTATCTTGGGCAAGTTATGTAATTTCTCTTTGCATTATTTTCCTCATGTATAAAATGGGACTAATAGGCCAGGCACGGTAGCTCATGCCTGTAATCCCAGCACTTTGGGAGGGTGAGGCAGGTGGATCACCGGAGGTCAGGAGTTCAAGACTAGCCTGGCCAACATGGAGAAACCCCTTCTCTACTAAAAATACAAAA
>NW_016823731.1:169003-171300 GCF_001698545.2 Rhinopithecus bieti
TATAAATATAAGAATGTATAGAATAATGAATTTACTGAACATTATTAAGGAACCCATACTGTCTGGAAAGACTGCTTGCTACATACTTCTTGAAAATAAAAAATGCATTTCCAAGAAAATATAAGCAGTTTTTGACAACAAAAAATTAATTAGCAATTCTATAAACCAAATGCCTACTGAGGTGGCAAGCATATTCCACCACTCTGAACAGCCTTTATCGCTGTGTTGGCTTTTCGTTTATTGGGTACTCAACTGTTGTCTTCTCTATTCCCATTTCTAAATTTCAAAATTCAGTGGCCCCAAAGTTCACTGGATCTTTTGATCATGTTGATATTTGAGTTTACAAAGTAATGAGAGGACTCAGATAAAACAGGCTAGAAATAAGAGAATAACTAAGCAGAAGGGCTTTGGGAAACACTGTGTATCATAGTACACAATGATTCAGTTAATACACATCAGTTTAAGCATCTCTAAATAACAACAAAACAAAATTTGGATCCTAGGAGATTCTTGAAGGGAGTAGGAAGACATAGTTATCTTGAGTCTAAGTAAGCAAGCAGGGCCTAAAATACAGAGAGATGCTAGCATGGCAAAACAAGATAAACAAAATCCATTTCTACCACAGAGAATTCAGAGTTACTCATTCCATGGGTCATAGGTCTAATGGAGTAATAATCATTCTGTAAAACTGGTAGTGTATGGCATATGATAGAAATTCAATACATATTTGCTGAATGAGCAAATAAGATGAGGAGGACAGCCTCAATGGCTGACTGGAAAACTGCTAGAATAATGCTGTTATCTCATTTCTACAGCAAATTAGTCTCTATGTAGGCCATCGTTTCTTATTAACACCTATACACAGAAATGTATCTCCTAATACCCAAACATCAACTGATATAAGATTTGTGAAACAAAGTAAATTTCTTCCTATGTTAATTATGCAGGTGTCTAGGTCTGGTGAGAGAAGGGAGGCATGTATTTCTGAGAGAAACAGGCAAAAGGACTATTTTATAAAGTTCAATTACACTAAATTTAGGCTTATGATACTAGCTGCAAGGCTTATAAAAAAATTTTATCTTTGATTAAAATTTGGTCTCAAAAAAATCTGTAATCACTGCTTAGTAAAGGAGATTAGCATTAAATACCACTAGAAAATGTATTTTCCACAACCAGCAAATTCTGAACATTGGTTACTGTTAAGTCTATTGAATGGTTTATTTAACACATAGCTGGTGCCTTCATTAAAAGTTACTGGTACATCAAAGTATTGTGTGTTTTGACTGGCAAAGAGATGTCTAATATTTCATGTGCCCCAATTGCCCATCTCTATATGGTAAGGGAAAGAGGTTGCTTTAGTCCTATAAATTTCAGGGTACATGTCCTTAAGAGTCAAGGCATTATTAACACTTGCCTTAACTCTTGTATTTCTGTTACGTAAATATAAATAATAAAGCAGGGAATCTTTTCATTTCCTCTACACAGATATCATGATGAATTTCAATATAAGTAAAATATTGACGTTCTATAAACAGTCATGTCACAAACTCTAATGTCCTGGTAACTCTGTTACTTCCTACATGGAAAGTTGGTTGGTCCTAAAGTCAACATCCTCAATGGCAGTGGTCAGGCTAAAGTTTGTTCAGAAATATTAAAATCAAACAAATTTTAAGTAACTATTGGTAGGTTTAATTATTCATAATATTCAACAATTAATATACATGCACATTGTTAATATTTCCATGCATCAAAGTCCATTTATATAACCTCCTTTTTGATTATTCATATTTAGAATATTTCATGTAATCCCTGACTCTAATTCAAAATTGGAAAGTGCAAAAAATTAGAAAAGAAAGCCTATGAACACCAAACGTTTAGTGAGCCAGTATGATAGGCATTAAATAAAATGATTCCTATAAATAAGTAGGCGTTTTTCATGCAAAAAATAGTGACATAGTATGATTTCAATTTAATAACTAATTTGACAAAAATTATAAAATTAAGCTTTCCACAACTCTTAATTGGTTTATATTTTTTCAAAACCTTTTAAAAGCAATCTGTTTGAAACAGTATTTAAAAAAACGTAGTTTGATAAGTTGGCATATTGATTCCTTTCAGTCAAAGAAGCATGCTGTCATGCCTGCCCCTGCTAACAGTCACCTCTTAGGAGATGTTTGAAAATGACCTTGGAACTCAAAACCCCACACTTCCAAGACTATTAGGAAAGCATTAATATTTACATAACAGGCATGATAATATAATTTGGGTACTTAGGTTACAGCATTTCTAAGAGTCAC
>NW_016823731.1:172017-185276 GCF_001698545.2 Rhinopithecus bieti
CCCGCGCGCGCGAAAATCCAGCCGGCGACCCGGGAAGGTGCAGACCAACTAGGCATGCGCCAGGTGATGTCAATCTGAAGAGACCAAGATTTACCTGGTCGCACCTGTGGAACGCCCCCTGACACGCCCGTGCCCCGCCTATTGCCCTCCCACTCCTAGAAAAGCCGCTCCGGAGGCACGCCACGCGCGGCCTTCCTCAGTCCTCCACTCCTGTCGGGATGTCAGGACTGTGGGAACTCCGTCCGAGAGCTGTACGGGTGACTCTGGGGGCCCCTTTTGTCGGGGGGCCAACAGACCTCTCCCTACCCACCTTCTTCCCTTGAAGCTAGGTGATCAAAATAAACTTGCAGTTTTGCTCCTACCCTTGCCTAGTCGCTGGTTCTTTTGTACCCGCTCTGGTGGTCTTAGAAAAACAAAACAATGTGCAGCTTTTTTTTTTGAGACGGAGTCTCGCTCTGTCGCCCAGGCTGGAGTGCTGTGGCCGGATCTCAGCTCACTGCAAGCTCCGCCTCCCGGGTTCACGCCATTCTCCTGCCTCAGCCTCCCGGGTAGCTGGGACTACAGGCGCCGCCAAGTCGCCCGGCTAGTTTTTTGTAGTTTTTAGTAGAGACGGGGTTTCACCGTGTTAGACAGGATGGTCTCGATCTCCTGACCTCGTGATCCGCCCGTCTCGGCCTCCCAAAGTGCTGGGATTACAGGCTTGAGCCACCGCGCCCGGCCGATAACAGGATTTTCTTTAACATATGGCCCAGAGGAAACTTACGGCCTAAGAATGGACCTACATAGCAAATTTCCCAAAGGCCTAGAGCCCATTTTTTGCTTTGCTGCCAAAAGGTACAGATGATCTTTGAAAAGATCTCTAAACAATCCCTAAAGATCTGACCAGAGGTTGATTGTTCTCACTACTCCTTTTGCTTCTTACTCCTAGTCTAGGGGGACACAAATAGATCTGAGCTAAAGATACTAAAATACAAAAATAATATTACCATAAAAACATTTAATTACCTTTCCCTTCCACATATACCTTCAAAGTTCTGTACATTTGTTCCCCTCTATTAAAACAGATAACTGAAAGAAGCTACATATACCACATAAATACTAAATTATAAAAAAAGATTACCCATTTGTAACCATTTGCAAAATTCATAAAAACCAGAACAAACTCTTCAGACCACTACTTTATTAGATTCTAACTAGGGTCCATCCTAATTAATTAAACTAATTTACTGGTAATAATTTTCAAGCAAATATTATGCAATATATAAACACTGAGGCACAAATATCAACTGCCCACCAAGGAAAGTGATAATGGTATTCTCAAAAACATTATTAAATTGGAAAGAGTTGATAACAATAAATAATTGCCTTAATGTCGCTGAGGGTTTGAGGAAATGGAGACTGTCGCTGGAACAAAATGCAAATGACACCATAATATTGATACAATGTAGAAAAGACTTTGTACGAGTAACTCTCTCTCTCAATAAACCTTAGTTAAAATATATTTAGTTGTGTCCCTAAAAATAACAAAATCAAGAACTTATTGACTTGCCTTTTGAAAAAAAATATAAGATCAATTATATATTGTTATATTGTGATATAGGTAGGCACTAAATTTAAAAAGCACGTTCAAAGGTCTTCATTATTAAACAATTTAAGAGACCTATAATATGAAGCTGCTCTCAGGCACTGCTACTGCAGAAAGCAAATATTATCAGCTTAAAATGGCTGACAACTTTAGTTATCTTTCTCATCACATATATTTACCTGTGGCCAATTGTTTAAGTTGGTTAGAGCACTATGTTAATAACACCAAGGTCATGAATTCAGTGCTTACTGAGTCAGTCAGCTTTGTTTTGCACCATGGCCACAAACTCTATCCCAGCCCCTTGTCATCATAAAAAAGTGTCACTAGTTACAGGAAGTATTAAGCAAATATGAATGACATGATCAGTTAAAAAACATTATTACTGAAAATCAAAACAGTATTATGCTCTACTAATTAGAGTGGGTGGCATCATCATTATATAAAGATAATAGACAATATTAGCAGACCAAAAAACTTTCAAGTAGAAAACACTAAAGGAAAAAAATCCCATTGCTTTCATAGAATATAAGGAACCCACACCACCCCAAAAATATGGCTGATTCCAAGTCTTCTCAGGAACTGCTAAAAAACACTTCAGGAACCCCTTAGCTAAATTTTGCCGCAGTCTGACATACTAAAAAATGGCTTGTGTCCCAAAACCCTGCCTCAAATCTAAGAAATTTCCGATGAGTCTATATGTGTATGTGTTCAGTTTATGCCCTGAAATGGATTATGAAACTGTTAAAAATGAATGTCTATACACTATATTACAAAGATTTCAGAACCATATGCTGATCTATCATGCAGCTATATTAATATTTGCTAATTCAATCAATCATTAAAATGCTTAAATTGTCAGCATTCAGAAAACAAAAGCATGTAAAATAGAACCAAAATGCCAGTAATTAATAGGGATGTGATCTGATTCTGCAAGAGCAAATAGTAAGTAAAACCTATGAGAGGAGTGATAGCATCTTTATCACTGCTGTTAGTGGAACAAAAGGTACCTAATCACACCAGCTTCTCTTTTCAAAGAAAATTACAAATACCCTAACAGCATCACATGTCACAGAGTAGTTACTTTTTGTTACCTACTATTAAAAGCAATTACATGCTAGGAAACAACACATTCCTAACACATTGCCAGAAGCAAGTTATCAGTTTATTCTTATCACATGAAGCCAGGCACAGTCAACTCTCAGTAAGCCATTCTAAGGGAGGAACTATTGTTAATTCACAGTAGTTGTACTTGCCATTTGAATGCATCACATATTTTGCTTAGACTCCTACAAAATTAATTTAATTAATTAACAGCCATCCAATGATCCTTAAGCCAGTATCAACAGATGACAAAGAACAAGAGGAAACAGTGCCAGGAAGCAGGGGGAAATCAGACTAGTATTAATATGTGGCCATGGATAAAACAAAGGCAGACCAGGCATACAATGGAAAACTTAATCTAGGGTGGTTAGTAACCTCAATATATTTTCACTCTTTCTAGATTGGTTTTATATTGAGAGACATGTTTCAATATGTTTTAAACGATTTAGTGGGCAAATGGAATCATTCAGTTCTGTCTTTTGTGAGAACATTTTTACTGGGTCCAATTAATAGAAATGTATAAATACTCTACATAAACTAGGTAGAACTGGGTAGGCAAGAATCAGGTACTTCAGAGGTTACAAATTCATATATTAATACCCTTATCCTTGTCCTGTGGGGCAGATAAAGGGATCTTGAAGTGAGATTTTTGATAGTGGAGCCATAGGCACAGTTACACTACAGAGTAATCCAGTAAAGTAGTGTTTAAAAGCACAAACTGTGGATTCAGGATTGTGCTAATACAGCCTATTTCCAAGTCTTTGTTCATGCCATAAGCACAGCAAAGTAATGTAGCATGTAGGCTATGGAATCACCCTGCTTGAGCTTGATTTCAAGCTCCACTTTGCTCATCTGCAAATTATGTCAATAACAGTACCTGCTGCATAGGGCAGAAAACAAAATTGAAAGTAATAATCCATGTCAAAACTTCACAAAGTACCTGGCACATAGTGAAGGCACAACAAATATTAACACATAATTATTGAAATTGTCAGTTTGTTTTGAATCTGTGATACATATTTATCTTCATTCTCATAAAACCTTTTGATATTCTATTGATTATCATTGTACTTCAGTTATTTTAAAGAGACAATAAGACATTAAAATTTTACTTAGAATCAAACAACACATCAAGAAATGGACATATATTTCAGCCCACTAAAGTTGTTTATTTAAGTAGGCCAACCATACATTTTAAAACTTTATTGACTAAATCAACCACGACCACTTTTGAAACAAAAAAAAATCTAAGTTTCACATTTGAAAACTTTAAAGAAAATATGTGATTATGTATACAACTTTTTTTTAACCTCTAAGATAGGGTCTCACTCTGTCATCAAGGCTACATTGTAGTGGCATGATCACAGCTCACCGCAGCCTCAACCTCCCGGGGCTCAGGTGATCTTTCCACCTCAGTCTCCCAAGTAGTTGGGACCACAGGTGCATGCCAACATGCCTGGCCTTTTTTTTTTCTTTTTTTTTTTTTTGTAGAGATGGGGTTTCACCATGTTTCCCAGGCTGGTCTTGAACTCATGGTCTCATGCGATCCGCCCACCTCGGCCTCCCAAAGTGCTGGGATTACAGGCATGAGCCACTGTACCCGGCCCACTGTATACATTTTTTAAAAACACCCAAATGAAGTGAATTACTAAATCATGGGAACATAAGAATACAAATTAACATTAGCAAACGGCCACAGCCAGACTCAATTATACAGATCTCTGGTATTTAATGAGTAATAAGAAGGATTTTTCAAGAAACAGATGCATATTCTATACATATACATACATATATACACACACACACTGAATGAATTACTAAAGATGGTGAGTTCCTACTGATAGCGATAGGAGACGGAGAAACTCTAGGCAGAAAAGGGCAAGGTCCCTGGTGAGGGCTCCACCTTCAAGCAGGGAGCCGTGGCCCACAGTGAAAACTTTACATCCCCGTTTTCCCACTTGAAAGTTGCTTTTCCCAAAACCAACTCTGACCCACCCTGCCCCCCCACCCTGTACCCATAAAAACCCTAGGTTCCAGTGGCAGAGAGCAGAGAAGAGGAGAGGAGAAGCAGCAGCTGAACGTTGGAGAGAAGCAGCTTGACTTCAGAGGGACGGCTTGATGGCGGGACTTTAGAAAAGAGTCCAGCTGGAAACAGCTGGACTTCAGGGGAGGAAGACCTTCCCGCTGCATCCCCTTTCCAGCTTTCCTTCCTGCAAAGAGCCACTTCCATTGGCAATAACATCACCTACATTTACTATCCTTAAATTCAATTGTGTGACCTGATTTTTCCTGGATGCCAGACAAGAGTTCAGGGTACAGAAGGCTGTTACACTGACTCTCTGCCCTCCTGAAAAGGAACAGGGTCTACTGAGCTGGTAAACACTTAAGCCATCCGCAGACGGCAAAGCTATAAGAGCTTTCCTTCTGGGGCTTCGGGGGTTGTGGCTACTCCCCACTAGATGCTGCTGCAGGGCCCGCACCAGAGTTTAGCTTCTACTGACACTCAGAAGTACTCGCCCTGGCTCCTGCACCCAATCAGCTGTGCTCCCCTTCCTGCAAGGGGTGAAGCACAGCAGATCCAAGCAATTGCATCCAGCCAAAGCAGCTAACTAGCTCCAGTGCCCTCATTCCAGTTCCTGCCAGTGAAGTAGTCTGGGAAAATTTCCTGTTTCATTACTGTATGACTAAATAATTATGGGTTAGTACTCATACCTTATTGTACTTGCCTTGGTGCAATGAAACTAAGTATATATAACTGTAACTCATTTGTGTGTTACATACTTATATTTCCCAGAAGCTGTGGAACATGAGAGAAAACAATAGTAAACAGAAATGGTTTCTCCTTCCTGCAAGCTCGGTGTCTAATGAGGGATGTGAATGAGTAAAGACAATGATAGTAAATTGTGAAGACTGTATTCTGATGGAAGTGTCATCTAAATACAAGCCAAATGAAGAACTGGTTAAATTAAAGTGTGTTCAGGGAGAAGTCCCCAAGTCTTTTAAGTATCTCTGTTCCAGGAACAAAAGAGTTCATTCAGTTTAAGTACAATTTAGTGGGAGTGAAATGGTAAATAACCTTGAAACACATGAGAAGGAGTTTCAATCTCCTCCTGAAGATAAGCGGTAGTCAGTGAAATGTTCCAAACATGCGAATGCCATGATCACCAGAAAACAGGAGAGAAGGCAGAAAGACCAATTAGGATTCTGTTGAAGTCACCAAAGAGATATCATAACATTTGTTAAAATCAAACTGTATATGTCCATGTGGGTATGCAGCTTCTTAAATGACTCCCAAATGTTCCCTGCATCCTAGTAGTCATTCCCTTGAGTAATTCTCCTATCGGTGTGTAAGGATTGAACCTGGTTACATGTTATTAATGATGAAATTAGGCTATAAAAGACTGATTTCCTTATGAATGACTTGCTTTCATTCTCTCTGTTCACTCCTTGGCTTTCACTCTGATGAAGCAAATGGACTTTTATGAGCTGCCCTACTGAGAGGTCCATGAGCAAGGAACCAAGGGTGGGTTCTGGACAACAAACACCCAAGAATGAAGGCCCTCAGTCCAATCGCTCTGGAGGAACTGAACCCTGCCAATCATATGAATGAGCTTAGGAACAAATCATTCACCAGTCAAGCCTTCACACAGGACCACAACCCTGACAACATCTTACATGCAGTCTTGTGAGGGACTTTGAAACAGAGGACTGAGCTGAGATCTGTCAAGATTCCTGAATCTGTGAGAAAATAAATGAGTGTTCTCTTAATTGCTAAATTTTGGGATATTGGGTTATGCAGCTATAGGTAATTAATATTATTCACAACAATAAAATAAAAAGTTAAAGTTCTTCCAACATGATAGTCATACACAAAATGTTAATCTGTTTTCAAGTGCAGTTGTATTCCTAGAAGCATGCATTAAAAGAGACGAGATATTTTTCTGTTATAATTTTGAATTTCCTGGGACATCTCCCATTAGGTGTTTGCCGGACACCTAATAACAAAATTTAGCTTGCTGAATCAGCACACCTACTTTACAAGATGATAAGAATTGTTTTAAAAATAACATTAGTGATTACTGTAATAATAATAATAATAATATAAATGGGGCTATCTTCAGGCAAAACCGAGTAATGAACACAAATTACTGAAATACAGTTTGAAAAGAATGCATTAAATTTGTCTCACCAACAAGGATTAACTGACTAAATGGAAGATTACCTGTATATAATGCTTCAGAAAAGCTACCAGATTTGAACCTCTCTAAATTAATTTCTTAAATCAGACAAACCTCTTGTTCTTCTTATATCATGCAAAATATACTCTGGAACTGGTTTAACTGCCATAAATATCCAGTAAGAACAAAGCACACCTCCTTGTAGTTTTATACAGCAATGTTACAATTTCCCACTGGATTTCAATGTAAACAATTTCTATTTGCTAATATAAAACTAATCTACTGGCCAGGCGCGGTGGCTCACACCTGCAATCCCAGCACTTTGGGAGGCTGAGGTGGGTGAATTACCTGAGGTCAGGAATTTGAGACCAGCCTGGCCAACATGGCGAAATGCCATCTCTACTAAAAATACAAAAATTAGCTGGGCATGGTGGTATGCACCTGTAATCCCAGCTACTTGGGAGGGTAAGGCAGGAGAATCGCTTGAACCTGGGAGGCGGAGGTTGCAGTGAGCTGAGATTATGCCACTGCACTCCATCCTGGGCAACAGCGCAACACTCTGTCTTAAAAAAACAAACAAACAACAACAACAACAACAAAAAACACTAATTTACTTAGAATAATGTTCCAAATATGAATGAGAAGCTATATGACTTAGAAATGCTATGAACAGAACACTTGTTATTGTGCTTAATCTATATATTTATTAGCAAAAATCACTGAAATGGGGAAAGGCAGTCTCACTAACTCATAGCTAAAAGTGTCATATTAAAATAACACAAGGTATCTATAATGTTATGAAGCTAACTTCAAAAGAGTCCAAGTGAAAAATTGATTTCATTACTTCATGCATCTCAACTATATTAATATATCATTACCAAATGCCTAATGACATGAAGACCACACTCCTTCACTCATTATTAGAAAAGACAGACTTCAAGTCATGGCAATGTTTTACACTGACGGATTCTACATAGAAAATGCCTTAAAAAATCTAAGTTATAGAAAGAAACTTATTTCTTTCCACGGATAACGTACAGCTTCCCAGTTTTGGTTTGAGCTCTGAAGAACTGTCTTTAGTGCCAGGATAATAGGATTACATATTTCACAAGACAATACGATATATGTGGAACTATATGATTAACCATATGAAAAAGGGATGTTAACTGTGCAACAAAATGCACAAATTACTAAGGGCACAGAAGCTATTAAAAGTCATTGTTACAGCATACAGAAGTGATTAAGAACAAACTTGGGCTCAAATGACCATTTTGCCACTTACTAGATATGTAAATAAAATATTGCTTAATCTCCCATAGTCTCAGTTTCTTAACCGATAAAACAACAATACAAGTACCTAGGGTTTGGTATGAGGTTGGTATGATATGGATTTAAAATAATTATCATAGCTCTTGGGATATAATGTTTAATAAATGTGCTATTGTTTTAACTATAATTATTACTATTATTGCTGTTACTAGATGTTGTAAAGATGGTATTATATTAATAGAAGTAGTACAATCACCACATATCGTCAATATGTAAAGATGGAGCTATTTTGAAGTCTATTTGTTTAGAAGGCAGAAGATACTCTCTTTCTCTCTACAATTGGTAACTTATAATTAAACAATGCCATGTATCTCTGGCTGAAACATCCCTTGTTCCTTCTTTTACATAAAGGAGGTGATTAATGCTAGAAAATGACAACTGGAAATGAATGTGTGTCATCATAAGTTGAAACACTTAAAATGTCCATGAGGAAAAAAAAGGCTTTGGTAAAGTGATATACAAAAATAATTATTTTTATTCAGAAATCCGAAAAACTTTAGATATAATTAAAATAATGAAATTATGGGCCAGGCACAGTGGCTTACGCCTGTAATCCTAGCACTTTGGGAGACCAAGGCAGGTGGATTGCTTGAGCCCAGAAGTTTGAGATCACCTTGGGCAACATGGTGAAACCCTATTGCTACAAAAAATACAACAAATTAGCCAGGTGTGGTGGTGCACACTTATAGTCCCAGCTACCGGGGAGGCTGAGGTGGGAGGATCACATTACCCTGGGAGGTCCAGGCTGCAGTGAGCTGTAATCATGCCACTGCACTCCAGCCTGGGTGACAGAGTGAGAGTGAGAGTGAGAGTGAGAGTGAGAGTGAGAGAGAGAGAGAGAGATTTATGTCCCCCCTTAAATTCATATGTTCCAACCCACACACAAGGTGATGGTATCAGGAGGTGGGGCCTTTGAGAGGTGATTATGTCATCAGGGCAGACCCTTCATGATTGTATTAGTGCCCTTATAACAAAGACTCCAGAAAGAGAGATCACCACTTCCAACAGGTGAAGTTACAGAAAGAAGCTACCCTCCATAATCCAGAAAGTAGGCCCTCACAAGACACCAAATATACCAGTATTTTGATATTGGATTCTTAGTCTCCAGAAGTGTGAGTCTCAGTTAAGTGTGAGAAGTGTGAGACTCCAGAAGTGTGAGACTCACTTAGTCTCCAGAAGTGTGAGTGACAGTTAAGTATGGCTTTTAGTTTGCTGCCTGAAAGAATTAAGTCTTCCTGGTTTGTTACCGTATACATTAAAGCTTATACTACAGAAGGATGCATGTTGTGTCATTAAGATGACAAATTATTTGTTAGGACACGAACTCTCTCTGGACACGTTAGCACCATCTTATAAGGGCTGTGCACTCTGAGACTGACATCTCATTAATTTCAAGTCAATTGCAAAAATTTCTATGTTATGAAGACAAAGATGAATTACACTTTACCACTCTTTTGTCTTTTCATTAGTTCACTAAACATTGAAGACTGTACTGAGCAACCAAGCAAGGGTGGGTATCTTCAGAAGCAGCCAGTTGATTCTAAGACTAAGAAACACACATTAAAATATGATCCTAAAGAAAAGTGCTTTTACATACACACATCTGCAAACTCAGTTACACCATAAGGTTGAAGCTATGTCCAATATTTCAAGCACTGCAAAATGACATTTATATGCATTTCAAATATTTATATTTATACAGACACCTTCTATTTCTGTTATTATTAAAAGGCTAAATTGCACCTACAGAAATATATTATTAAACGATATTAAATTGTTATTAACCGCTCTTAATGTTTATTTCTTATCAGTTTCCTCCAAAGCAACCATTAAAGCGCAAAGAATATTTGCTTACAACTTTCTTACCACAACTACTTTGTTCTTCCTCGAAGCCTCTAGACGAACCCTAGAAATTCTAATTAGAATTAGCAGTTATAAGCTACATATTTTATTATTATTTCAAATTTAGTTAATATGAACCATCATTACTTTAAATCTTATATAATATCATTATTGTCTATAATTACTATAGTTTTTAAAGGAGAATGACACTACCATTCTAGCCTTGATGATTATATGCCCCCAAATATCATCAAATCGAATAATAAACAAAACTAGAACATATATACAAATTCCAACACTTACATATATGATACATATTCAAAGCTACTAACAGGATATTCTCCAGTTGTTTCTAACATATATATTTCATGAATTCAGAGAGTATTTTGAAATATATTTTGTAATATGACATTATTATGGCTTGTGAGTAGAACGTAAATGTCATAAGCATGAAGGTACAAGATTTGGGAACTAGAATAGACCTTGGAAATGCAGATTAAGAATTCATACTAGTCAGGATATCATCATACCTTACCTAGTCTACTGATACTTACTCACAATCAATGATCTATTACCTATCTATATATTCCCATCACCTATCTGTCCCCAAAGGTCTATTCAAGGGCTAATCACCAAATTACTAAACCACTAATGCTTAAAGAATAAAACCTTAATTCTTCAGTGTGAAGTTTCCTTACCACCTATGCCACAGTCCCTTCATTCCAGAGTCCTGACCCAAGGCTGACTGTCTGTGCCTTCAATGCAGTATGCATTTCACCCCTCCTTATTAATAAATTAAATGAACAGTAGATCATTGGCCCAAGCCTGTCTCCAAACTGTAAGTTCCAACTTAACAAATGGAAACCTAAAGAAGGAGTACAGTCATCCCTTAGTATCAACCGGGGATTGGTTCCAGGAGTCCTTGCAGATACCAAAATATACAAATATTTGGTCAGGTGCAGTGGCTCATGCCTGTAATCCCAGCACTTTGGGAGGATGAGGCGGGCGGATCACCTGAGGTCGGGAGCTCGAGACCAACCTGACCAATGTGGAGAAACCCTGTCTCTACCAAAAATACAAAATTAGCCGGGCATGGTGGTGCATGCCTGTAATCCCAGCTACTCAGGAGGCTGAGGCAGGAGAATCACTTGAACCAGGGAGGTGGAGGTTGCGGTGAGCTGAGATCATGCCATTGCACTCCAGCCTGGGCAACAAGAGCGGAACTCCGTCTCAAAAACAAAACAAAACAAAAAAAGCAAATATTCAAATACCTGATATAAAATGGCATAGTATTCATATAGAAGCTATGCACATCCTCCCATATACTTTAAATCATCTCCAGATTCATTATAATACCTAAATATTATCTTGATGCAAAAGTAATTGCAGTTTCTGCCATTAATGTAAATACTATGTAAATAGTTGTTATACTGTATTTTTTACATTTCTTTCTTTTGAGACTCTGTCATCCTGGCTGGAGTGCAGGAGCACGATCATGGCTCACTGCAGCCTCAGCTTCCCAGGTTCAAGTGACCCTCCCACTTCAGCCTCCCAAGTAACTGGGACTCCAGGTGCATATCACCACACCCAGTTAATTTTTTTACTTTCTGCAGAGATGGGGTCTCACCACGTTGCCCAGGCTGGTCTCAAAGTCCTGAGTCCAAATGATCCTCCCACCTTGGCCTCCCAAAGTGCTGAGATTATAGGCATGAGTCACCACGCCCAGTGTATTTTATATATATATATTTTTCAAATATTTTCTGTCCATGGTTGGTTGAATTCATGGATGCAGAGGCCTAAGCAGAGATGAAACGCCAACTGTATATTTTAAACAGCTAAGCTTCAGCCAATCACAGCCAAACTTCAGCCAATTGTAGGCAGCCAACCGATGAGCCTATTTCCAAACAAGGCAAATGCCTCATCACACCACGCCCAAATGAGATAAATGACTATCCGTAGACAATTAGATGATTTTTCTACTTTGTTCCCATGTTCATACTATAAAAGGCTGAGGTTCACACTGAAACCCTGCTGGTTCTGAATGCTGACCAATTAATGAATGATTCCTTGCTCAAATGAATTCTGTTAAATTTGATTTGTCTCAAGTTTTTCTTTTAACATTTTACTAATGATATTCTCTAGCTAGAATGCCATCTTTCCTTCCTTCTTTCCCTACAGAAATTCTATTAAAATTTCAAGCCCCAACTCTAATTATACTACCTCTAGGATCTCGATTGACCCTACTCAAAATTAATTATTTGTTTTTGTACCCCAATGGCTTTAAAAAAATATTTACTCTAACATTACTACAACTTGACTAAATATACTGGGCATCCTCCTACCTCTCTCAGTAGGTTGTGAGTTCCCTGGTACCTGGACAAGATCTTATTCATTTCTTTCCCTCCCATTTAGTATAGAACCTCGCACATAATAGGTACCATACAAACTTAACCTAAATGAAATGAGAGATCCATTCTTTCCTAAAACAGAAATAATCTGTTTTAAATAACACATTAAAAATAATTTTATCTAAAACTCTAACAGTAATTTAAATAGGAAGTATAATTTTATGCTACTTTCACGTATTAAATATTTAAACATTTAAATATTATAGATATCAGAACTAGTGTATTTTAAAGCTCCTATTTAGCTCTTAAACAACTTCCTGAAAAATAGACTTGTAGTGCTTTACAGTACACTTAGCGAGGATAGAGGCATGAGCTCTCCTATGTTCTTGCAGTAGTGAAAAAGAGTCAGAGGTTTTAGAACACTGGTCTAAGAGGTTTGGAAATAGGTATTAGCAAAAACAGGAATGATGCTCCTTCCAGAATGCAGCTGAGTGAGCTGCAATGAACAGCAAAATGGGGGAAAAAGGTGCCCTAGAGATAAGAAAACCAGGGCGATGAAGTTTAAGTTTGATGAAAGCAGACCCTCCTGCTGATTTCTTACTAAACCTGCCACCTATTGACCACATTATGAATCAAGGAACTGCAAATGACAAGGAACTTCAGCAATTACAGTAACATCAATCAATAGTTACTGCGGGTTACAAAAGAATGGCAGTTTAGTAACATTAAAATTTATTTTACCTATGGTGTGTGTCTGAAATAGGCTATGATGCATAATTGATCCTGTATATGTCCTTTCAGAAGTAAATTTTAGTAAAAGTAATGGTACTGAAAGGTGATCCTTTCCATTTTTTTTTTTTTTTTTTTTTTTTTTTT
>NW_016823731.1:185623-192210 GCF_001698545.2 Rhinopithecus bieti
ATCTCCTGACCTCGTGATCCGCCCGTCTCGGCCTCCCAAAGTGCTGGGATTACATTACAGGCTTGAGCCACCGCGCCCGGCCGATCCTTTCCAAATTTCTACTTAAATATCCACAATTAGGGAAGTCGTAGGAGTGTGAAATAGAAAAATCAAAGAATCAAAGTTAAGAGGAATGAAAATAAAGCTTTCTCAGCAATACATACATGAGAGGTTTTATATGAATTTTGTTTAGTTTTGATTTGGTTTGATTAGGTTTTGGCAGCTGCAGTAAGAATTGCTTCAATTCTGACTGATTAGCTCTACCAAGTGCTGAAAAGAAGAGCAGTAAATTTTGCTGAATTAACAGTTGTACTGAAGCATCAATAACTAAGATACACACACACACACACACACACACACACACACACACACACACACACAGCATCAGGTTAAATGAAAGGGATACCAATGTGCCGAGTGCTTTAAATATATAACCTTGTTTAATTCTCACAATACTACCAGGTAAACATTAATCGATTCATTTTATGCATGAGAAAATTCAGTCTCTGAGGTTACAAGTATCACAGCTGGAATGCAAGTATGTGCGAATTTATTTCCTCTGGCTTTTCCTACTATACCACGCTATCTTTAATGGGTTTTACACTTACCTCACTGTCTCTTACTTCAGTTTCTTCATTGGTAAAATAAAGAGTCGGTGCTTAATAACTTCTAAGATCCAGACTAACTCTAAAATTATATAAAATCTATGATTCTTGTAGCATTCAATTCAAATAAGTCCAAAATCTAAAGAGTAAATGCTCAATAGAAAATATTCAAAGAAATGGAGGGAGAAGTTTACAGAAAAAGAAATTTCATGCTGTACAGAAATCAAAATTTTTTTGGAATAAATGAAAAGAGACACGACATACCAAAATCTTGGGGATGCAGCAAAAGCAGTATTAAAAGGGAAGTCAATAGCACTAAAGGCCTACCTGAAAAAGTTAGAAAAATCTCAAATTAAAGATCTAGCTTCACACCTAGAGGAAGCAGAAAAACAAGAGCAAATCAATGCAAAAGCTAGCATAGGAAATGAATAAAACCAGAGAAGAACTGAACGACATTGACACCCAAAAATCCACAAAGAATTAACTAAACCAAAAGTTGATTATACGAATGCATAAACAAGATAAATGGACTACTACCTACATTAAAAAAGAAAAAAAGAGGCCATCCAAATTAGCACAATAAAAAACAACAAAGGTGACATTACAAGTGATCCCGCAGAAAAACAAAAGATTCTCAGAGACTGTTATGTATACTTCTGTGCAAACCAACTACAAAATATAGAGGAGATATATAAGTTTCCTGGAAACACACAACCTCCCAAGATTGAATTGGGAAGAAACTGAAACCCGGAACAGACAAATATTGAGTTCCAAAATTAAATCAGTAATTAAAAAAACAAACAACAACAACGAAAAAAACTTAACGACAAAAAACAAACAAACAAAAACAAACAAACACACAAAAAAACCCAGAACAGACAGTTTCACAGCTGAAGTCTGCCAGACATAAAAAGAAGAGCTGGTACTAATTCTACTGAAACTGTTTCAAAACACTGAAGAGGAGGGACTCCTCCATAACTCTATGAAGCCAGCATCACCCTGATAGCAAAACCTGGCAAAGAAACAACAGAACATGAAAACTACAGGCCAATATCTCTAATGAACATAGACACAAAAACTCCCAACAAAATACCAGCAAACCAAATCAAGCACATCAGAAAGTTACTTTGGCAAGATCAAGTAGGCTTTATTTCTGGGATTCAATGTTTGTCAACATCGATAAATAAGTGTGATTCATCATATAAACAGAACTAAAAACAAAAACCATATGATCATCTCAATAGACATGGAAAAAGCCATCAATAAGATCCAGCATCCCTTCATGATAAAAATCCACAAGAAACTAGGCATACCTCAAAATAATAAGAGTTATCTATGACAAGCCCATGGCCAACATCATACTGAATGGAGGAAAGCTGGAAGCACTCCCCTAGAGAACTGGAATAAGACAAGGATGCCCACTCTCGTCGTTCCTATTAAATGTAGTACTGGAAGTCCTTGGAAGAGCAATCAGTCAAGAGAAAGAAATAAAAGATATCCGAATAGAAAAAGATGTCAAAGTATCTCTCCTCACAGACGATATGATCCTACACCTAGAAAACACTAAAGACTGCCAAAAGGTTCCTGGAACACAAACAATTTCAGTAAAGTTTCAAAATACAAACTCAAATAACTCTCAAGCTGAGAGCCAAAACAAGAACACAATATCATTTACAATAGGCACAAAAAATGAAATAACTAGGCATACACATCTAACCAAGAAGGTGAAAGATCTCTACAAGGAGGGCCACAAAACACGGCTAAAAGAAATAATGAGTGACACAAACAAATGGAAGAACATCTCATGCTCATAAATTGGATAAGTCAATATCATTATAATAGCCATACTGCCCAAAGCAATTTACAGATTCAGTAATATTCCTACCAAACTACCAATGTCCTTTTTCACAGGCTTAGAAAAAACTATTCTAAAATTCACATGGAATCAGAAAAGAGCCCAAATAGCCACAGCAATCCTAAGCGAAAAGCCCAAAGCCAGAGGCATCATATTACCAGATTTCAAACTATATTACTAGGCTACAGTAACCAAAACAGCATGGTACTGGTACAAAAATAGACACATAGACCAATACAACAGACTAAGAGAACCAAGAAATAAAGCTGCACACCTACAGCCATCTGAATTTTGACAAAGTCAAACAAAAATAAGCAACGGAGAAAGGACTACCTATTCAATAAATGCTGCTGTGATAACTGGCTAGCCATATGCAGAAGAACAAAACTGAAACCCTGTCTTCCACCGTACACAAAAAGTAAAGTCAAAATGGATTAAAGAATTAAATATAAGACCTCAAACTATGAAAATCCTATAAGAAAACCTAAAACACCATTCTGGACATCTGCCTTGGGAAATAACTCATGACTACGTTCTCAAAAGCAACTGTAACAAAAATTGATGAGTGGGACTTAATTTAACTAACGAGCTTCTGCACAGCAAAAGAAACTATCAACAGAATAAATAGACAACCTGCACAATGGAAGAAAATATTCACAAACTATGCATCTGACAAAGGTCTAATACCCAGAATCTATAAGGAACTTAAAGAAATCAACAACCAAAAAACAAATAACCCCATTAAACAGTGGGCAAAGAACATGAACAGACACTTTTCAAAAGAAGACATACAGGCCAGGCATGGTGGCTCACGCCTGTAATCCCAGCACTTTGGAAGGCTGAGGCAGGCGGATCACCTGAGGTCAAGACCAGCCTATCCAACATAGTGAAATCTCGTCTCTACTAAAAATACAAAAATTAGCTGGGCATGGTTGCGGGCACCTGTAATTCCAGCTACTGGGGAGTCTGAGGCAGGAGAATCACTTGAACCCAGAAGGCGGAGATTGCAGTGGGCTGAGATGGCACCATCACACTCCAGCCAGGGCAACAAGAGTGAAACTCTGTCTCAAAAAAATAAAATAAAATAAAAGACATATAAGAAGCTGACAAACATATGAAAAAATGCTCATAACACTAATCATCAGGGAAATGAAAATCGAAACCACAATAAGATACCATCTCACACGAATCAGCATGACTATTACTAAAAAGCCAAAAAAAAAAAAAAAAAAAAAACCCAAAGAGATGCTGGCAAGGCTGTGGGGAAAACAGAACACTTATACACTGTTGGTAAGAATGTAAATTAGTTCAGCCACTGTAGAAAGCAGTTCGGAGAGTTCTCAAATAACTTAAAACAGAACTACCATTCTACTCAGCAATCACATTACCAGGTTTAAATCCAAAAGAAAAGAAATCATTTCCCCCAAAAGACATATGCACTTTTATGTGCATCACAGCACTGTTTACAATAGCGAAGACATGGAATCAATCTAGGTGCCCACCAACAGTGGATTGGATAAAGAAAATGTGGTACATATACACCATGGAATACTATGCAACCATAATTTTAAAAAATCATATCCTGGCTGGGCACGGTGGCTCACGCCTGTAATCTTAGCACTTTGGGGGGCCGAGGTGGGTGGATTACCTGAGGCCAGGAGTTTGAGAGTAGCCTGGCCAACATGGCGAAACCCCATCTCTACTAAAAATACAAAAATGAGCTAGGCGTGGTGGGCGCCTGTAATCCCAGATACTCGGGAGGCTGAGGCAGGAGAATTGCTTGAACTCGAGAGGCAGACGGTCCAGTGAGCCAAGATCGCGCCATTGCACTCCAGCCTGGGCAACAAGACCGAAACTCTGTCTCAAATCAATCAATCAATCAATCAATCTTATCCTTTGCAGTAATATGGATGCAGCTGGAGGCCATTATCCTAAGCAAATTAATGCAAGAACAGAAAATTAAATATTGCATGTTCTCACTTACAAGTGGAAGCTAAATACTGGATATTCTTGGACACAAAGATGGGAATAGTCACTAGGGGCTAATAGAAAACAGAGGGAGGGAAGAGGGTAAGGATTAAAAAACTAATGGTCAGGTACTATGCTCATCGCTACCCGGATGATGGGATCATTTGCATCCCAAACCTCAGAATCATACAACATACCCATGTAACAATCCTGCACATGTACCCCCTGAATATAAAATAAGAGTTAAAATTATTTTTAAAAAGGAAAGTAAAATAAAATTGCCTGTGAATATAAGAAAATGTGCTCAATCCCACTCTGTATTCAAAAGCAAAATTATAACAACAATGATTTACCATTTTCACCTCTGAGGTGGGCAAAGATTTTGGGAAAACAGATATTCATATACATTCTTTGTGACACTATAAATTGATACAAACTCATCAGAATGTAATTTCATACTATCGTTAAAATTTGTAAATGTACACAGCATTTTATCCAGGAATTTTACTTGTAGAATTTGTGAAACACAGCATATATAGAGTCATGTTCACCACAGCATTTCTTAAACAAGCAAAAGACTAGAACTAAATAGCCATTAATATGGGATTAATTAAATTAAGATAGGCCCATACACAACATTAGATGCAGTATGTAAAAAGAACACAGTAGATAAACACAAGCACCTACAGAATAATCTTCAGGCACAGTTGGTGAAAACAGCAAGGAATAAAAAACCAAAAATCATAAATTCACATATGTGTTGAGAGGCATAGACTATTTCTAGGAGAAAACGTGAAAAATTAGAATTAACGATTTTATCTGGGCGAAATGCTGTAAGTCTGAGATCGAAGGGAGATTTACATTTGTTAAACTACCTTATTTTACTATATGAATAATTTGCCATAGGCATGAACACTTTGCTACAAGCAATTTTTTAACTTTAAAAAGTGATTATAATAAATGGTAATCACTTGAATCATTGAAGAATTCTTTAAATGTGAGGTCTACAATACCAAACAAGAAAAAAGAAAGGTAGGCCTAATAGTAGTAACTTTTTTTAAATGTCAAAATTCTTCAGAATAGTCTAATCACCCCAGATTTGTGTGTGCATATGAACTTCAATTTACAAAGAACAACGAATACAGCACAACAATCTCCAGTGTACATAATCTAAAACAAAACTTTCACACTTCTCTCTCAATCTTCCAAAATTTATATTCTCATATTCTAAGGCATAATGTGACAAAGCAGACGAATGAATGATAAAGGTGCTAATTCCAGGGGCATGAGAGTGTGGACTGTTTCCCTTTTTCAATTGCAAGAACTCATTCAGACAAAAAGTAATATCCTTAACTAAACTATCACTTCTGCAACAATTAGTGAAATAACCATATTGAAATAAAATACCAAAAATTAATGAACCACAATTATCTATTATGAGATTGAGAAGCTACCTGTATAGTAACAAAATCGTGTGAAATTCACAAGTGAATAAATAAAGGATCTAATCATAAACAAAGCACTCTATTATCAAATCAGTAAAAAATACTTATAAGGCACTGGATTTTGATATTAATACAAAATATCTAATTATAGCAAAAACTATAACATTTCCTAGGAATCCAAATTGATAAGTAATATAAGCATGACAGGAAAGACTATTTAAGACTATGGGACCAATCTTATTTCAATTTCATGAAAAATTCTGAGACTTTAGTGTTCTCTCACATTATTTTCTCTTACTTGATGAATCAACAGATTCATCTCCCCTGCTTCTCAATAAAAACGACAATTTCATAATGGAGCAGTGTAACACACATATTTAACAATAAAAGTAAAACCTGTATTTTCAGAATAATAATAACATTTATGTATAATAAAATTCAAAGGTAAAAGAAATTTCCTTCTTTAATTACTAGGTAAAATATGGTTAAATGTCAATCTATTTATGTTTCACCCTGTCTGATGTGGGAAAACTATACATATACCCACTACTAGAAATTTTTAGCAAAGCACTGAATTAAATTATACTTGAATCAGGAACTTATATTTTATTTTTAAAAATGTACCTTTCATCTGAGTAGCAAAATTCAAAGCCAGTTTGGCAAAGAGATCTGGAT
>NW_016823731.1:192274-207291 GCF_001698545.2 Rhinopithecus bieti
CTTAAAAATAATTTAGGAAATCCTAACCCCAACTCACATAAAATCTTGTTCCTGGGTTTTTTAAAACAGGGAAACTCAGACTTAGAAAAGCGAATTCCCTTTGTTCACTCATTAGGTTTAAGTTAGCAACCATAATGATAGCTGACACACACCTCCTACATTGTGTCAGGTACTGTCTTAAGTTATTTGCATATATTAACTAATTTAATCCTCGTAATAATTTTTTGACCTGTTCTGTTATTATCTCCCCATTAAAAGATGAGGAAACAGAGCCCAAGAAAGTTTAAGTGGCTGCGCAAATGAGTAAATGGCAGAGCTGGGATTTTAAACCCAGATAAGCGCTCCAGAGGACCGTGGTCTTAAACTAGTACCCAAGATTAAAACTTTATCTTCCAATACACCATGAAGCTTCATGATGTATAACTGCCATTACACTGCATACTAAATTGTTAAATTAGGAAGCATATGACTACATTAATACAGGCAGATAACGAGGCAACAGCTTTGAAATCTCGTATTTTGATGAATTGTACCTAATCTTTTTAAAAGAAAAACTACATTCTAAAACCATTTACTCCAAGTTTACTTTTATGAGCAAAGCATAAATATATGCATAAGACTGAAAAATGATTTAACCATCATTCTGTTTAAACCAACCTATTACATAGATGCTGTCTAATACTGTAAATATGTTCTTGGATGACACATTTCCCCAAATGGTTGTCTGGGTAAATGGATTTTCAATAGAAGATTAGTTCCCAGTGAATGAGGACTGTGTCAATCTACATAATAACCTTTTAAAACATATTATTTGCTAATAATAATAAAGTCTAACAACATTCAGAAGAAAGTATTTTCATACATCATATTAAAAAATTAAGGTATGTCAATATTGAATATTGGCACTTATTCCACACTATCTGAAAGTGTAAAATTAAAAAAAAAAAAAGTCATTCACTAAGAAAACAAGTAAGATAAAAGGCTCAATAATAAAAGGATTTTATTTAAGAAAATGGGGAAGAGGCTTCAGCTCACGGGAGGCAGGTGGCACTCATATCCTCCATAAAAAGCCAAAAAAGAGCGTAATCACAACATGTAAAAACGTTGGAATTTGGCAGGGAAGTTACAGAAAACACCTGAGGCACGGAAGGAGCGGGAATCCAGGCAGCAAGCCTGGCTGTGATCAGCTGGGAGCCCAGAGAAGCATCCCAATGTAGGAAAAGGGTAAATAACATATCCCCAGTGGTCCAGATTCCCACTGTGAACTCTGAAGATTCTAGCCATAGGAGAGCCACTCAGCCTCCACAGGCCCTGAAACTAGTCTTTAGTATACAAAGTTACCGGCAGTCTGTGCAACGGCGTTGCTCTAGAGTGGGCATTCACACTGGATCCCACACATGCCACCAAGACCGAAGCAGCTGCAGTATGGCAACAGATTGAGAGTCCAAACCCCATCAGACTACATCCTGCCCTGGGGCTGAAAGATTCTCTATCTCCACATCCTTGGAGCCCACTGAAATCTCCCACATCCACCCGGATGACTGCAGTGGTGTGATACTGGCTAGATCTAGCAATGAGGCCAGGTCCCAGCATCCTAGCCCACCAGGTGTCCTACATCCCAGGAACACATGGTGTAGCATATTGGAGAGGCTACAGGCCAAGAGAGAATGGGACACTATATTTAAAGTGTCAAAAGGAAAAAAAAAAACCACACTGGAAGCCAGTTGTATATACCCAACAAATCTATCCATCAAAAATGAAGGAGAAATACATAATGTCTTTCCCAAACACGCAAAAACTGAGGGAATTCATCACCACTAGACAAGCCCTGCAAGAAATGCTTAAGGAAGTCCTACATATCTGAAAGAGAATATATCATGAAAGCACATGAAAGTATAAAACTCACATGTAGAGCAGATACACAAATGAGAAAGAGAAAGGACTCAAATGTTAACACTACAGAAAACTAACAAACCACATGGATAAACAATAACAAAGAAAGAAAAAACAAAGGATACACAAAACGAACAGAAAACAATTAACAAAATGACAGGAATAAGTCCTCACCTATCAATAATAAACTTGAATGTAAACCAATTAAATTGCCCACTTAGAAGATATAGACTGGCTGAATGTATTAAAAAACATGACTCAACTATATGCTTCCAACAAGAAACACATTTCACCTGCAAGACACACATAGACTGAAAATAATAAAATAGAAGATATTAAATTGCAAATGGTAGCCAAAAGGGAGGAGTAAATATACATATATCAGATCAAACAGACGTTAAGTCAAAAATAGTAAAAAGAGACAAAGTAGGTCTATATATATATATATATGCATCAATTTAGCAAGAGGATGTAATGTGTCAAAATATATACATACCCAACACTGGAGCACCCAGATATACAAAGAAAATACTATTAGATCTAAAGGGAAAGATAGACTCTAATATAGTAATAGTTGGGGACTTCAACACCCTACTCCCAGCATTAGACAGATCATCTAGGCAGAAAATCAACAAATAAACATTGGATTTAAACTGCACTTTAGAACAAACAGGCCTAAAAGACATTTACAGAACATTTTATCCAACAGCTGCAGAATAAACATTCTTCCCATCAGCATAAGAAACATTCTCAAGGATAGATCATATGTTACTATAAAAAAAAAAGTCTCAACAAATTTTTAAAAATCAAAATCATATCGAGTATCTTCTCAGACCACAATGGAATAAAATTAGACATCAATAATGAGAGAGATTTCAGAAACTACACAAGTACACAGACTTAAAGAACATGCTCCTGAAGGACCACTGGGGCAATTAAAAAATTAAGAAAAACATTAAAAAATGTATTAACATAAGTGAAAATTAAAAAACAATATATCAAAACCTGTGGAATATAGTAAAAGCAATGCTAAGAGGGATGCTTATAGCAATAAACACCTACTTCGAAAAAATGGAAAGATGTCAAATAAACAGTTTAATTTTGCACCTGAAGGAACTAAAAAAGCAAGAATAAACCACATCCCAAATCAGTAGAAGGAAAAAAAATAATAAAGTTCAGAGCAGAACTGAGCCAGAGATTAAAAATACAACACAAAAGAGCAACAAAACAAAAACTTAGGTTTTTTGAAAAGATAAAATTGATAACCACTAGCTAGATTATCCAAGAAAAAAAAAAAGGAAAGACCTAAATAAACTACATAAACAAAATCAGAAATGGAAGAGGAAACCTTACAACTGATAGCACAGAAATACAAACGATCATCAGAGACTATTATGGACAACCATACACTAACAAGCTGAAAAGCCAGAGGAAATGGATAAATTACTGGACACATACAATCTACCAAGAAAGCCCCCCCAATAAAGAAAAGCCCCAGGACTAATGACGTTACTGATAAATTCTTCCAAACTTGTAAAAAAGAACTAACACCAATTCTTGTCAAACTATTCCAAAAAACTAAAGAGCAGGAAAATCTTCCTAACTCATCCTACAAGGCCAGCATTACCCCAATACCAAAACCAAACAAGGACACAACAATTAAAGAACATCCCTGATGAACACAGGCATAAACATCCTCAACAAAATACTAGGAAACTGAATCCAACAGCATATCCAAAAGATAATACATCATAGTCAATGGGATATACCCCATGAATGCCAGGATGATTTAACACATGCCAGTCAATAAACGTGATACATCACATCGAAAGAATGAAAGATGAAAACTATATAATTATCTCAACAGATGCAGAAAAAGCATTTGATAAAATGTAACATCCCTTCACAATAAAAACTCTCAACAATTAGGCAGAGAGGAAACATACCTCCACATAATAAATGCCATATATGACAAACCCATTGCTAACATCATACTGAATGGAAAAAACATGAAAGCCTTTCCTCTATGAACTGGAACAAGACTAGGATGCTCACTTTCACCATTTCTATTCAACATAGTACTGGAAGGCCTAGCCAGAGCAATCAGTCAAGCAAAGAAATAAAGGACATCCAAATTGGAAAAGAGAACATCAAATTGTCCCTCTTTGCAGACAACATGAGCTGACATTTGGACATAACTAAACACCCCACAAAAAAATCATATAATTAATAAATTCAGTAAGTTGGAGGATACAAAATCAACACACAAAATTTATTAATGTTTCTATAGCTGAATAATAAACTTGCTGGAAAAAAAATAAAAAGGCAATCCCATTTACAATAGCTACAAAAAAAATAAAAAACTTAGGAATAAATTTAACCAAAGAAGTAAAAGACCTTTATAAGAAAAACTACAAAACACTAATGAAAGAAGTTAAAGAGGACACAAACAAATGGAAAGAGATACAATGCTCATAGAATAAAGGAATTTACACTGTTAAAACGACCACACAACTCAAAGCAATCTACAAATTCAGTGCAATCCCTATCAAAATACCATTAACATTTTTTTCACAAAAAATAGGAAAAATAATCCTAAAATTCATATGGAACCACACAAGAGCCTGAATACCCAGAGCAATCCTGAGCAAAAAGATCAAAGCAGGACGTTGACTTCAAAATGTACTACAAGGCTATAGTAGTCAAAACAGCATGGTACTAATGTAAAAAGAGATATATACACCAGTGGAATAGAATAGAGAACCCAGAAGTAAATCCATATATTTACAGCTATGAGATTTGGCACAAATGTGCCAAGAACATGCAATGGGAAAAGGACACCCTCTTCAATAAATGATGATAGGAAAACTGGATATCCATTTGCAAAAGAATTAAACCTGACCCATATCTCCCACAATATACAAAAATGGACTCAAATTTGATTAAAGACTTAAGCATAAGACCTGAGACTATAAAACTACTAGAAGAAAACATAAGAGAAATGCTCCAGGATACTAATATAGGCAAAGATTGTGTGGCTAAGACCTGAAAAGCACAGGAAACAAAAACAAAATTGGGTGAGATTATATTAAACTAAAATGCTTCCGAATAGAAAAGGGAACAATTAACAGAGACAATCTGTTGAATGGGAGAAAATATCTGCCAACTATTTATCCAACACTGGACTAACATCCAAAAAATACAAGAAACCCAAACAACAGCAACAAAACAAATAATCACATTAAAGAGTAGACAAATAATTTGAGTAGACATTTCTCAAAAGAAGACATAAATGGCCAAGATATATGAAAATGTGCTCAACGTCACTAATCACCACGGAAATACAAATCAAGACCACAGTGAGATATCTTACTGGCATCTTATGCCTATTAGAATAGCTATTATCAAAAAGACAAACAAAATGCTGGCGAAGATGTGGAAAAAAGGGAACTTTCATATATTGTTGTTAGGAACATAAGTAGTACAGCCACTATGGAAAACAAAATAAAGATTTCTCAAAAATGTAAATAATAGGGTTACCATACAATAATGCTCCTAAATAACAGGATTACCACACAATAATGCTGTAATCCGATCACTGAGTATTTATACAAAGGAAAGGAAATCAGTATATTAAAGAGATACCTGCATCCTCATGTTTATTGCAGCACTAGGCACAATGGAAAAGATATGAAATCAAGATATGAAATTAAGCTAAGTGACCATCAACAGATGAATGGATAAAGAAAATATAGTATTGAAACATAATGGAATACCATTCAACTATAAAAAGACTGAAATCCTGTCATTTGCAGCAATATGTATGGAATTGCAGATCACTATGTTAAGTGAAAAAAACTGGACACAGAAAAACAAATATCATATATTCTCACTCATACATGGGAGCTTAAAAAGTGAATATCATGAAGGTAGAGAATAGAATGATGATAGGTACCAGAGACTGGGAAGGGTGTGTGGGGGAGGTGGGAGGGTGAAGAGAGATAGGTTAATGGGTTCAAACACATAGTTAGATAAAAGGAATAATTTCTAACATTTGATAGCACAGTAAAGTGACCATATTTAACAATATGTTGTACATTTCAAAATAACTAGAAGAGAAGATCTGAATGTTCTCAACAAAAACAAATGACAAATGTTAAAGGTGATGGATATCCTAAATACCCTGACTTGATCATTACACATTCTATGCATGTAGTAAAAATCACATGTACCCCATAAATATGTACAAATATTACACATCAATAAAATTTTTTTAAAGAAAAGCTACGTTAAAAGAATCAAAATTGCTTTTCATTTGGTGGTATATTTCAAATATTATTCTCTACATCACTTAGATTTTCCTTTTGCCTACTTCACAATGTCAAACTATCTGGAGAGTTTCCAATTATCTGGAGCCTAAATTGAAAGATGGACATAAAATGATGAACTCACAAAGGAACGGAAAGAGTTAGCAGTCATACTCTCAAACATTAAACAATACGTACACATAGCAATGATCAACAAAAGCTAGACAAAGTAAAAAAAACTCTAGTTTTAATATTACCTTTGACCAATTGATTCTCTTCATGGACACTTCAGGTTTATAAATTTTTTTCTGCTTCATTCCATAAGGTAGATTAAGTGATATTCCTGGGAGAGGAGGAACTCCTCCAAGGGGTGGTGGTGGAGGAGGTCCCCAAATAAAAGTGGTGGTGGTGGTGGTGGTGGTGGTATCCCTATCATTCCAGGAAAAGGCGGTGGTGGAGGAGGAGGAAGAGCTCCTCCGGGTAGAGGTGGTGCTGGTGGTGGTGGAGGCGGCCCTACACCTGGCAATGGAGGTGCTGGAGGAGGACCTGGAATTCCTGATGAACTTGAGAGTACTTGTGCCTGAAATATAAATAATCAAAGTTTAAATGCTTATAAAAGTATGAATTGGAAAAATGGAAGGAAATATATATCAATAGATATTTGTTAGTATCTTTTATTTTTTTTTTTTTTTTTTTTGAGACAGAGTCTCGCTCTGTTGCCCAGGCTGGGAGTGCATGGCCGGTCTCAGCTCACTTGCCAAGCTCTGCCTCCCAGGTTTAAGCATTCTCCTGCCTCAGCCTCGGCGAGTAGCTGGGGCTACAGGGTGCCTGCCACCTCGCGCGTAGTTTTTGTATTTTTAGTAGAGACGTGGTTTCACCGTGTTAGCCAGGAGGGTTTCGATCTCCTGACCTCGTGATCCGCTTCTCGGCCCCCAAGTGCTTGGGGATTTACAGCTTGAGGCCACCGCGCCTGGCCATCTTATTTTTAAGCAGTATATATACTTTTTTAGATATTATAAAATATCTAAATATTTAGCAAGATCTAAGGGTTTAACAGTATATAGACTTGTGTAGACTTTTAATAAGCATTATAAATTCTGGACAGTGACTACTTCTGTTACCATACAAATGCTAGGAAACTTGGTATCTGATATGGTTTGGCTCTGTGTTCCCACCCAAATCGTGATCATGAGCAAGCTCTCATAAGACCTGATGGTTTTATAAGAGGATTTTCCCTGTTTGCTTGGCACTTCTCCTTGCTACTGTGACGTGAAGAAGGATGTGTTTTGCTTCCCCTTTGGCCATGACTGGAAGTTTCCTGAGGCCTCCCCAGCCCTGCAGAACTGAGTAAATTAAACCTCTTTCCTTTTAAATTATCCAGTCTTGGCCAGGTGCGGTGGCTCACGCCTGTAATCCTAACACTTTGGGAGGCTGAGGCAGGCGAATTAGCGGAGGTCAGCAGTTGAAGACCAGCCTGGCCAACATCGCGAAACCCTGTCTCTACCAAAAATACAAAAATTAGCCTGGCATGCGCCTGTAATCCCAGCTACTCAGGAGGCTGAGGCAGGAGAATCGCTTTAACCCAGGAGGCAGAGGTTGCAGTGAGCTGAGCTCGCGCCACTGCACTCCAGCCTTGGTGACAGAGGGAGACTCCATCTCAAAGAAATAATAAAATAAATAAATAAATAAATTACCCAGTCTCAGGTATTTCTTTATAGCTGCGTGAGAACAGACTAATATAGTAAATTGGCACTGGATAGTGGGGTGCTTCTGTAAAGATACCCAAAAACGTGGAAGCAACTTTAGAACTGGGTAACAGGCAGAGGCTGGAATAGTTTGGAGAACTCAGAAGTAGATAGGAAAATGTGGGAAAGTTTGGAACTTCCTACAGACTTGTTGAATGGCTTTAACCAAAATGCTGACAGTGATATAAACAATAAAGTCCAGGCTGAGGTGGTCTCAGATGGAGATGTAAAACTTGTTGGGAACTGGAATAAAGGTCACTCTTGCAATGCAAAGAGACTAGTGGCATTTTGTCCCTGCCCTAAAGATCTGTGGAACTGTGAACTTAAGAGAGATGATTTAGGGTATCTGGCAGAAAAAATTTCTAAGTGGCAAAGTGTTCAACAGGAAGCAGAGCATAAAAGTTTAAAAACATTTGAAGACTGACAATGCAGCAGTAAAGAAAAATCCATTTTCTGGGGAGAAACTCAAGCCCTCTGCAGAAATTTGCATAGGTGATGAGGAGCCAAATGCTAATCACCAAAACAATGAGAAAAATGTCTCCAGGGCATGTCAGAGACTTTCATGGCAGTCCCTCCCATCACAGGCCTGGAGGCCTAGGAGAGAAAAACTGTTTCCTGTGCCAGGTTCAGGGCCCTCCCACTGTGTGCAGTCTCTTTGATGCCCTGCATCCCAGCCACCTCAGCCATGGATAAAAGGAGTCATGGTACATCTCAAGACATGAGCTTTGGAGGGTGCAAGCCCCAAGCTTTGGCAACTTCCACGTGGTGTTCAGCCTGCAGGTACACAGAAGTGAAGAACTGAGGTTTGGGAACCTCTGCCTGGATTTTAGAGGATGTATGAAAATGCCTGGATGTCCAGGCAGAAGTTTGCTGCAGGGGCAGAGCCCTTATGGAGAATCTCTGCTAGGGCAATGCAGAAGGGAAATGTGGGGTTGGAGCCCCTACACAGAGTCCCCACTGGGGTATTGCCTAGTGGAGCTGTGAGAAGAGGGCCACCATCCTCCAGACCCCAGAATGGCAGACCTACTGATGGTTTGCACCATGCACCTGGAAAAGCCACAGACACTCAACACCACCTTGTGAAAGCAACCAGGAGGGGGGCTGCACCCTGCAAAGCCACAGGGGCAAAGCTGCCCAAGTTTGTGGAAACCCACCTCTTGCATCAGCATGTCTTGGATATGAAACATGGAGTCAAAGGAGATCACTTTGGAACTCTGAGGTTTAATGACTGCCCTACTGGATTTCAGACTTGCATAGGGTCTGTAGCCCCTTTGTTTTGGCCAATTTTTCCCATTTGAAATGGGTGTATTTACCCAATGCCTGTATCCCCATTGTATCTAGGAAGTGACTACCTTTTGATTTTACAGGCTCATAGGTGGAAGGAACATAACTTGTCTCAGATAAGACTCTGGACTTGGACTTTCGGGTTAATGCTGGAATGAGTTAAGACTTTGAGGGACTGTTGGAAGGCCATGAATGTGTTTTGAAATGTGAGGACATGAGATTTGGGAGTGGCTAGGGGTGGAATGATATGGTTTAGCTCTGCATCCCCATCTAAATCTCATCTTGAATTGTAATAATCCCCATGTGTCAAGGGCAGGACCAGGGGAGATAATTGAATAATGAATAATTGATAATTCTGAGTTATCATGAGATCCAATGGTTTTTTAAGAGGCTTTTCCCTTTTGCTCGGCACTTCTCCTTGTTGCTGCCATGTGAAGAAAGATGTGTTTGCTTCCCCTTCCACCATGATTGTAAGTTTCCTGAGGCCTCCCCAGCTCTGCAGAACTGTGAGTCAATTAAACCTCTTCCCTTTATGAATTACCCAGTCTCAGGTATTTCTTCATAGCAGTGTGAGAAAGGACTAATACAGTATCCTCCAAGATTTTCTGGAATACTCCTCTAAAATAATGAAAAATTAACTGTCTTTATAAATATATGCATAAAAGAAGTACAGTATATGGCTTGGGCCAGTTAGATTAGTTGGGTTTGAATATGGGATAATAAATACAAGGTTATAGATTCAATTTCCTTGGGGGCTAATTAGCTTTATACAAAGAGTCTGCTTCATGGCTCTAGTAACTTAGCTGGCTTCTAACACCAATAATAAATACTCAATAGCATCCATTTCCATAGTAATATATGCTTATCAACATTTTTACATTTATTATTTCTTTTGATCCTTATTATAACCCTGTAATACAGATAGAGCATTATTATCTCACCTTTATTTCACTGCTTAAAGATTAGGAAACTGTTAACTGCAAAAAAAGTTAAATGACTAACCAAAAGTTTCAGAGTCTGAACATGATTAGAATTTCAATGTGGTCCTTCTCACATCCAATACCATCCTCATTCCAATATAAAAGACTGTCTCTTCATGAATGGGTGCCATTTACAATGAATACAATTAATTCAAATAGATAGGATTATGAGGAGGATATAACATTTCTATCAGAAAGTAACTTCAAGCTCATTCTCTAATGACAATGGATAACAGATGAAAGGGAACATTGCATGCCATATCATGTTCTTTTTAGAGATGATTAATATATATCCATTCCTTAAACCATTACTGATCACAGTGGTTCACTTTGCTAAATAAATATATATGAAAAGTAGAGCCGTTCATTATAAACATTCTTATGAAACCACTACCAATGAACATACATCTGTTTTAATCAAGATATGACATTAGACTAACTGAATGAAACATTTAAAACTAATTAAGGCAGTCATGGCAGCCATGAGTTTTGTGCAACAGGCCTCAGTCACTGAAGTGGCAGCTCTCTGGCCAGTGCCTTGACACTCCACTGGGATTCAGCGGCTTCCTCACCCATGAGGCTCTGTTAAAGCTGTCACTCCTGTTTAACACAGTGGAGACCATGAGAAAAGACTATTTATCATGAAACCTTCTGGATTCTACAATGGGTGTTTTTTTAATTTATTGAAATTCTACATTTTGTTTACAGGGATTCCAGTGGCAATTGGCGAAACTCTAGTGAATCTATTCATTGGTGAAACTGAACTAATAGAAATCCCAGAAGGCTATATCCCAGAACAATGGGAAAATTATAAGCATCCTATATTGAGATGGATTGTCCATATTTTCTATGATGATCCTGAAAATAATTACAAAAGAACAATGGCTATCCTTCAGACTGAAACTGAAAAGGCTGAACTGCAGATAAAGGAGCTGGAAGTACGAAGATTAATATAGAAGAGAAGAGATGGACCCTGGTATCAATATCTGACCATTGATAGGGCAACTATGGATCATTCTCCAAAAGCAACTCCCAGTAAATAAGCATTTATTTCTCTAAATACAAAGTGTATTCTCTTTAGTGGAAAATGAATTAGTAAATATATTCTGTAGTTTTGTTCCCTGTGATGAATAAGAGAGCTTCTTACACTACTCTATTTCTCAATGTTGGTTCATGTTAAGGTTTCTGATTTGGAGGTTTTGGTTTTCTCTTTTAAGAAAGTTTAAAATGTACTAATGAAAAACTGCAGAAATAGGAATTTGTGAACTCCTAAAGTTGTGGTAACTTTGAGAGGTGTTTTATTTACCTGACAAATGGAAGTTATAGAAGTCTAATTATATTAGGTATCAGTAATTGTAGTAGTTTGTACAAATGTCTGTATTACAGACATCTGTATTATTGAGGGGAAACTCAGGATTTTAAGTTCCATAAAATATTGAACTAACTCTGTAAAACATTAACAACTTAATAAACAAATTTTCAGTGAACAACAAAAAAAGTTAATTAAATTTCTTGGGATAGTGTCCTTTTTGTCCTCATTCATTCATTCATTCAGAGACAGTCTTGCTCTGTTGCCAAGGCCGGAGTGCAGTGGCAAAATCATAGTGCATTGCAGTCTTGAACTCCAGGACTCAAGTGATCCTCCCAACTCAGCCTCCTGACTAACTGGGACTACAGGCATGCACCACTAACCCAGGCTATTTTTTTTTTTTTTAAAGATGGGGTCTCACTATGTGACCCAGGCCAGTCTCAAATTTCTGGACTCAAAGAATCCTCCCATCTTGGTCTCCTGAAGTGCTGGTATTAAAGGCAAGAGGCACTGTGCCTAGTCCTCCCACCTTTATTAATATAAATTTTCTACTTGGATTATTTAGTTGTTCTAACTACATTTATAAATATCTTTATTTATTTATTTATTTTACTTTATTTTATTTTTGAGACAGAGTTTTGCTCTTCTTGCCCAGGCTGGAGTGCAGTGGTGCAATCTCAGCTCACTGCAACCTCTGCTTTCCGGTTTCAAGCTATTCTCCCGCTCCAGCCTCCCGAGTAGCTGGGATTACAGGTGCCTGCCACCATGCCCGACTAATTTTTCTATTTTTAGTAGAGGCGGAGATTCACCATGTTGGCCAGGCTGGTCTAGAACTCCTGACCTCATGATCTGCCCACCTCAGCCTCCCAAAGTGCTGGGATTACAGGCGTGAGCCACCATGCACGGCCATACATATATTTAGAAAGTAAGTTGAAGTAAATTTTTGGAACAACCAGTTGAAAGGACTAACCTATTTACAAAAATATGAAAGCTAACACTCATAGGTAGACAAGATCATGGAAAGGTTACCCATAATATTCACTCACACTAGTTTGTTCACATAGATGAATGTTAATGTATGTATATACATACATACAACTAAAGTGTTTCTATGCTTAGCAAATGACCATCCTCTCCTGGAATGCAATTCTCTCTGAGGTTAGAAAGAAAGACAAGATTAAAATACGTAAAATTATTTTAATTTTACTTTTAAAGCAGCAAAACTATAGAAAACAGTCTGATTTTATAGTCTTAACTGAGATAAAAGTAATTGGGGCAAAATTAAAGGTTCAGAAAATTAGTAATTTATCCTACAAATTTTGTGTATGAAAGGATATTTTTCATACTTTGAAAGGCAAAATGTGTGTCCCATTTTTTAATTAATGGACAACATAATTCAAAGTAATACACATTTGTAAACATCATTCAATTTTTCACCTCTATTAGATCATATTTATTCTCGGAATTTTATACAACCACAAAACGCTACTATTTAAATAAAATTTTACTGAAGTTAAATATGTATTTTACAAATTTAATAAGGAATCTCAAATATTTACATTAAATGCTACCAGCCTTTAAAAATCAAATTATATCAGCCTTTCCTTTGCCTCCCATGAACAATTAGGAATTGAATAATGAAATTAGGCTACCACATCGTATTGTAAATTGAATATGGTAAATGAATAATTTAGTATTTCACATTATTTTGGGCACACTAGAAAGTATATAGCCCTGTGCCTGCACCTGTAATCCCAGCTACTCCTCAGGAGGCTAAGGTAGGAGGAATGCTTGAGGAAAGGAGTTGAGAGTGCTTCGTGATTCTGCACTTTTTACAGTTAATTTAACCATAAGTAAGCAACTACTCACTGTGTGGTAAAGGCCTGTGTGAGGTACAGTGGGGCCTTCAATAAGAAATACACTGTCCTCAAGGTGTCTATGCTCTAGCAGAATAGAACAGGCACACAAGTATCCCATGAGTGGTCTAGAAAAGTGATATGCAAGTTCAGAGAAATTCGCTAATGGAGTTTTTGGTGAAGCTTTCCAAATGATGTCTTAATGAGCTTTTCCTTAAAGGATATGTTTCACATACACAGATGAGCAAAGGAGGGAATTTCTGACAGAGAATAATATATGCCAACATTTCTCAGCTAAGCTCTATGAAAACACTATTTCCTGGAGATGTTGAAGGGTGCTCTGAGATCAAAGGTGCCATGGTCAAATGAGTATGGGAAATCGATATGACAAAGAGGTAGGCAGGTTTCTTCAATGTAAAATATCTGGAACCTTTAATATGCTAATGAGTATTATGAATCTCCAGGATGAGAACCTGTGTACTCAATTTATAGGACTATGGAATGCTTTCGTCATGAACAACCTATCGTCATTTCTATAACTAATCTCTGGGAAATGCTGGCAGAAGGGTTAAGTATGGAGACAGTAATTTCCAAATGTGAAGGGAGGAAAGGTGACTTAGCTGCAACGGAGGCCGTAGTTAGGGGAGCAGTCAGAGCCCAGGCTGCAAAGGGGAGATAAGGGAGGAAAAACCTATGCCAGAGGGTCTTTAACATTCCTCGTAAAGAGATTTTATTTAATCCTGACTGCAATAGGCAACAAGTGAACATATTAAAGCCTGGAGTGACAATAATCAGGGAATTATTTCAGGAAGATTAATTTGTCACTGACATAAAGGATGAATTTGAGGAGGGAGAAAAGTTAGGCAACAATTGTAATAGTCCAGACAAGACATCATAAGAGAGTGAACCTGGAGGTTTCTGGGTTTTGATGTAAAGAGGCGTAGTATGAATGGAGTTGAAGAAAGAACAGACATAAGACAGTGACTAGCTTAATTTGTCAGTGGGTGGGGCAAGGAAAAGGGAAAGAAAACTCCAGCTTCACCATCTTTAAAATTGGTAGTAAAATTTAAATAGGAATGGACAACAAACTGGTTTGAGGAAAGATAGAAAACCACAAAACTGGGTTTGATTTCAACATGCAACAGGACCATCCTATGGGGCTAGCTAATCAAGAGCTGGAATTAGAAGACAAACTCCAGAGACTTGACACCTACTAAAAGGGGATATGTGAATGTATAATACTGAATGGAATAGTACAGCAAAAAAACAAAAAAAACACACAGAAAAGAGAAAGAGCAGAGGACAGAATATTGTGGAAGGTCACCATTTGAGGATGAAAAAATAAGGAGAAACTAAGTTCTCAAACATGTAGAAAAAGAAGTCCAAGAAAAAGGGAGGGAAAGAGACAGAGAAAGAGATTGATTTATTGAAAAGAAACAGTCAAATATTAGAGATAAGTAATACAGGCTAAGGAAAGGAAAAGGCCCCCAGATTGGGTATTTTGGAGTTTGTTGGTGACTTTTGAAGTAACCTTTCACTAGATTGGTGGAAACAGATCTAGTCAATCAACAAATATCTACTGAGCACCCACTATGTTAAGACATCATCTTCAGTTTCTTTTTTTTTTTTTTTTTTTTTTTTTT
>NW_016823731.1:211438-216419 GCF_001698545.2 Rhinopithecus bieti
AGACTCCATGTTTAACCTTAATAATGTTAATAAGATATGAATAGTCTTAGTAAGATTCAAAAATGCCCCACAAAAAAGCTAGAGAGAGACAGAATAACATTCGATAATTCAGGCTTCTTCTTGAAAAGATTTTTACTTAACTTCTGATCTGGGGCAAAATGTATCATGTACATAAGGAAACAGACTTCAGACTTCTCAGGTCAAATCAAACACTTCAGAATATAAATAACTGAAGAACAACTTTTGGGCAATATTGTATCTCTCATTATTTTACGTACATATAAACTCTATTCTGTATCTAGGCATTCTACATTTATTTATCAAAAAGAAATAAAAATATATACCAGTACCCAGAATTGTATGTGAATATTCACAGCAGTTTTATTTATAGTAATCCCAAACTGGAAAGAACCTAAATGGCCATCAACAAGTGTATACATAAACAAACTGTGGTATATCCATATACTGGAATACCACTCAGCAATATAAAGGAATGAACTATTGATACATGCAATACAACAACATGAATGAATCTCAAAATAATTATGTTGAAGGCAAGAAGACAGGCAAAAAGTGTATATGCTGTATGTTTCTACTTTTATAAATTTTTTAAAAGTGCAACTAATAAGAGAGACTACAAAATGTAACTAGTAAGAAAGAGATCAGTAATATCCCAGGATGGGAAGATGTGGTAGACATGGAAAGAAAGAACTAAAAGGACAATGCAGAAGCTTTAGGGTGTAACAGAATTATTATCTTGACATTGATGATGGTTTTAAGTGTCTATATTAATAGCAAAATTTATCAAATTCTATACCTTAAATATGGGTAGTTTTTCTTACATCAAATGTACCTCAATAAAGCTGGTTTGTTTGTTTGTTTGTTTGTTTGTTTGTTTGTTTGTTTAAAGCAACTGAGGAGGAAAGTAGGAAATGATGAAGTCAAAGAACAGACATATCTAAGCTGTGCTAGTCACGGTTGGTAATGATTTTGAATTTAAATTTCAATGGAAAGGCATCAGAGAGTTTTAGGCAGAGATCTGATATGATTTGATTTATGAAAGATATCAGACTTAAAGAATTGTGATATTACAAGAGACTCTAATCTCTTCAGGTCTGAGTCATCTTAAAATACAGATCCATGGGTTTCCTAGAAGTTCTTGAAGCACCTGATAATTTTTGTGTATATGAACCTATGTGTGTTCTAATCAAAGTTCCAGGCATTTGTCAACTTCTCACAAAGGATTTTGACCATAAAATATTAAGAGCCACTCATTTATGTGACTTACTCAATTTTAAAGTTGAGGAAACTAAAACCTAGGGAAGTTAACTGATTTGTTCACAATCACAGAGATGACAGGTGGATAACATCACAATGGGTTTATGATGCCGACTATCCTCTCTGACCTGATCCCTTCATCTCTCCTCACCCAACACTTTTGGTTAATGGTAAAGAATCATAGTACCTGGTACACAGTACACAAAACAAACATCTGTTGAATACTGACTACTACTTGACTAAATTATTATTTTTACAGGTATTCAATTATTTTTCAACTATAAAATACTTCAAAAAACTATAGTTTATTATGTGAGAAGTGACAACAACTCCATGTTTAAGATTAATAAGATCAAAATCAACAGTAGCGTATGTGTCCTAACTATGGTCTATAATGGATTATAAGCTAATACACATATTTGAAAATAGTCCTTTATGACTCCTTCAACAAAATGCAAAATAAATTTGTTTTTCAAACTCATTGAAAAATATGCAATGAGGCTAGAATTCACATTCACTGCTGGGTAAATTAGCACAAGCTTTCTGAAAAGCATTTGGCCTTTGAAAGTTCATACTCTCACAGAAATCAATCCTAAGGAAATAATGAGAAAAAGACAAACATTTATATACAAGAATGTTGGCAGCTCATTCATTTATAACTGTAAAATCTAAAACAATTGTGAATGCACAAAAGAAAGGACTGGTTGCAATGGTTATGGTATTTCTCAAAATGGAATATTACACAGACATCAAAAGTCACATTTTGAAGGTTAATGTGGAAAAACTCTCATAACACTCCAAGAAAAATCAGCATTCAGAGAGATAGATAGGTCATAGAGAAAGAGATATAAGGAAATGTACCAAGCTGAAAAGGGAGCGATCACAAATGTGATTGGTGGTTTGTCACTTACATAAGTCTCTAGATTGCCTGATAAGTACGCATTACATTTAAAACAGAAATAATACATAAATAATAAGTTATCCATCTTTGAATGTTACTGTATATCTGCCTTGTGCTATGGAACAAAAAATAATATATAATTGGCATACAATAGCTTTTGTTTTCTTTCTTTAAAAATAAGACAAATAAGTTCATGCTTGAACCTTAACAATAGTGATTCCAATTAAGTATAAATAAGACTGCTTAGCTATAAGGCTAGATAGCATAGCACACTTCACAAGGGAAGGTTCAGATCATCCTTCAGAGGTTGTTCTGAAAAGTACTGCTAACTACCAGTGTAGGATGATATAAGGAGCAATCTAAGGAGATGAATATGATCACCTCAAATTCTTTCTAACTCTAAGGTCTATGAAAATATAAATTGATCCATTTGAGAGCCTTAGAAGGTCTCAAGTTATTGAAATGAGCCTGTATTTCTTTTCTTAAACTTGAGCATTAATAACATAACTATAATGAGACCCCACTGTATTTCTACAAGACCACTAAAGTACCAGTATAAAATGAAAAGATTTCAGAGTCGTGTTTCTAAATAGTAATGCATTCATCTATAATAATATAATGGGTTCTTGTGGGACACTAAGCTTAAACTACCTCCAGGAGTGTTGGAACTTATTAAATACGTTAATATTTCTTTTTTTTTTTTTTTTTTTTTGAGACAGAGTCTCGCTCTGTCACCCAGGCTGGAGTGCAGAGGCACGATCTCCGCTCACGCAAGCTCCGCCTTCCGGGTTCACGCCATTCTCCTGCCTCCGCCTCCGAGTAGCTGGGACTACAGGCGCCCACCACCAGGCCCGGCTAATTTTTTTTTGTATTTTTGTAGAGACGGGGTTTCACCGTGTTAGCCAGAATGGTCTCGATCTCTTAACCTCGTGATTCGCCCACCTCGGCCTCCCAAAGTGCTGGGATTACAGGCATGAGCCACCGTGTCCGGCCCCCTAAATAGGTTAATATTTCTAATCACACAGGCAGAACTCTCATGATCATTATAATTAACAATTATAGCAATTGAGTGCCCACAGACACAATGATTTACCAGATATGAATAGAAGTTCAGTAAGAACTGAAACTTCTTACTGAACTTCTTCACTTAAAAAGTGCTTATAATACAGAAGGCATAAAACACAATCAGAGGACAATGAGGATTATGATACGTACCTATCAGATGAGTGAAATCGATGTCTAATCGTTGCCTGTACTTGAAGTCTGGATCCATACCACTGCAGTGTAGCACTATCTGTGAAACGCATTCCTCAATTATTTTATAATATTGTGGCCTGAAAAAGAGAGAAATTATTCATGAATGCCTTTCTATCCATGCAAATCAATTTTCTTTAGAAGACATTCAACGTATTAGAAGAGCTAGGTCTTTTTCTGGAGCTGTTTTAAAAATCCTGAAGCCACTACACTTCCTTAGGACAGGTATGCCTAAGCTTAGGGATGGTCTGGGTGTTATAGTACCAAACCCATTGTGATGTAATCAACTACATCTAGTGACTTCATAATCTAGTTTGCAGGGATTCAAGCTTGCGTTCAAAGATACTTATCAACCTTTTCTATTTACTTATGCTATTTTTTCTAAAGTTAATAAAAACAAATGAGCTGTTAGTCCTACATTAATGGATACAGAAATGGTTCTACACATGCACAGGTTCTCAATTTCAATAAGGGATGAGTTTCTTCTCATTACGTGGCAAGCAATATGTTGAATTTACTACAGCACTTTTAGTCAAGATAGCTATAAAAGCTTACAAAACTGGACAGAGCCACTTATACTACAAGACTATCCAAGGATCTATTTATGCAACACATTTTAAAAGACCCATTTTATAAAAGCATACACACTTAATATGCATGACTATTGCTTCAATTTGTTTAAGGTGTCAGAGGTTTTAAAACATATCCTAATTCTGTAATCTATCAAGGTAATTCAGGCCTTAAAAATGACCATTCACATACTGCAAAAATTTTTAAAAGGCACTTTTGCATTAAAATTTGGGTAAGATTTAGTATTTGTCAGAGGATAATAAATTTAACAGAGAAAAATCAGTAGTAAGAAGTACGACTATAGACAAATTACAATATAAACTTCCCTAAATATAGTGTGCTGATAACTAGCCAACCTACTAAAAGTTTGTAAATGAAGCCAAATAGACTCTCATTGCTCTTCCATGTCTTTAGTAATGAGTCTGGTCCCAAGAATACAAATAAATAGTAATACATATTACACATCTGGGTTTTTTTCAAGTCATCATCAGGTCTAGAGTAAACAATACTGGATTACAACCTCAGTCTAGTCAATAAATAAGGAAAACACAGCTGTTCCCTTTCAGGCCAGGTGAATCATCCCTAAGTGGAATAAAATGCTTGTCACACTTCTGCCTCACATGGATGTTCTTAGGATGAAAAACATGCCATATAGGAATAACTTCTTACTTATTCATAGTTGCTGAGAAATGGATACTTTCACATAAATGATGTTCCCCAGCTAACTGAGTACCTATGGGCACAGTATCCCTTTTAAATTTGTTAGAACTTAATTAAAAATACAATAATTTTTAATGTATTAGCAGCCTTGCTATTTAAAAAACAGCACAAAATTTACTATTTTAAACATTGCTTATGTCTCTGTAATGCCACAATGTCCATCAAATTATTGTACTGGTCTGAACTATAATAGTTTTCTATGCTGCTTTACAGCTATAATTTTTGTTGAGACTGTGCTGACCTCATAGTAGCTTTCCT
>NW_016823731.1:216502-218513 GCF_001698545.2 Rhinopithecus bieti
TTTTCCCTTTAATCAAGCAGGTTTTAAGAAATCAAAGAACCCAGGTTGTCAGAATTTCACGCAAATTAGAGTATGAAGAACAACTAAGAGTCTCTTTAACAGTTAAATATAATATCATGGTCACCAGCCTGTGGATAATTTCAGTCACTCAGAAGCCTTTTCATAACTTTCTCGTTTTCCGATATATTCCCATTTAACTAGATTTTAAAACTTTTAACTTTAGTGGTTATTATCATACTCATTTATTTTGAAGGATGATATTACTAGACATAAAATTGAAATATTAGCACTATTATTTTCTTAGATGTTAAGATCACATTTATTAGTAGATAAATACTGTAAAAAGAGAAATAACAGTAAAATCTTACTTAATATGCACAAGATAAAACCTTTAAAGTTCTACCCCAGAATCTTCAGTGCTTTTTCTGTGATATCACTATCTAGCAAAGAAAATTCATTGCAGGGCCAGTGCAATCTGTTGGGTTCATTCCTACCAAAGTCCTATCACTGGAGTACCCATTTTTAAAAGTGCATCTCTCTCTTCTGGCCAAATTTAAAAAATGAACACCTTTTAAAAAATGTTACCAAAGGAATCAAACTGTTACACCCTCTGTGTATATATATGCATACATTGCATAGGTCCCACTACATTGTTCATTTTCCTTTAATACCCAATTCAAATTATAAATATAGTACTCTCAGAACTGCCTCTTACCTGATATAATAATCATTTCTGATGAGCAAAAAATGTTGTAGAATGGATAAGAAGTAATTTTCAGCAGCAGTGTCCTTCAGCATATTATATAGAAGATGGTAGACTTCATTCATATCAGTAGAAAGTAAAGGAAAAATATTAAAGATTCTTGATGGGAGTCTCATTCATAACAAAGGAGTTTAACTTTGTAAAACATCGACTTATAATCTTGCTTCCATTACTATTTCTAAACCTTCAACTCTGTGATCCAGTACTTAAACATCTGCATAAAGTAATGATTCTATGGAATCATTTTGATCTTTTAACTAGAGAGACGGACCTCAAGAGCATGTCTGAGACCATCTGACTGCCAAAATGTTAATTGATCCGTTATACATATTTTAAAGTTCAGATTATAGCTGGCACCATTGGAACAGCAATGCCATACGTGAAAATGGTCTCCTTTTGATCTTCCTGTAGTTGTGATAGAGGACCTATATTATTTATGCAAATAACTACTACTCTATTTTCACTGCCACATAAGATAGAAGGCAAATTAACTGCTGTAAACTGCTAAAAGGTCACAAAATCAGTTTTATTTTATCCAGATGAAATACTGCCTAAATCTGCAATTATTATTGTTTGCATTCATTTGTATTTCATTATTTGATAAAAAATGAGAAGTAGAGACAAGATATAAAGAGTGGCATAAATTTAGATGCTTCTAGTAAACTAGAAATCAGATTTCCACAAATGGATCCATTTTTGGAATAAAAGTGAGGACCTGGAAAACCAAGGTAAAATAAAGATAAAAGACAAGATGTAATTTAATATCCTAAAATAACCTCAAATGTCAACATTTTCTCCAAAGTAGAATTAAGCATACGGGGGGCGGAGCAAGATGGCCGAATAGGAACAGCTCCAGTCTCCAACTCCCGGCGCGAGCAACACAGAAGACCGGTGATTTCTGCATTTTCAACTGCGGTACTGGGGTCATCTCACTAGGGAGTGCCAGACAATCGGTGCTGGTCAGCTGCTGTAGCCCGACCAGCGAGAGCTGAAGCAGGGCAAGACATTGCCTCACCTGGGAAGCGCAAGGGGGAAGGGAATCCCTTTTCCTAGCCAGGCAAACTGAGACATGATACACCGGGAAAATCGGGAAATACCCACCCCAATACTGCTGTTTAAGCAAACGGGCACACCAGGAGATTATACCCACACCTGGTTGGGAGGGTCCCTCGGCCACGGAGCCTCCCTCATTGCTAGCACAGCAGTCTGTGATCTAACCGCAAGGCAGCAGCAAGGCTGGGGGAGGGG
>NW_016823731.1:221406-222341 GCF_001698545.2 Rhinopithecus bieti
TCTAATGATGAATAAAATTACTAGAAATTATTCCTTACAATAATAACATTGTTATTCATTGCACACACACTTATCCAATACCTGTGTGTAAGACTTTCATAGGTGCATTGAAGGAAAAAAGATTAAACGTAACATTTCTGCCCTCAATCTCACAGGGGCACAGAAGTGTACATAAATAAAATAGAACAAATAAGGTACTTTGGGTATTTCAAGGAGGGGAATATTACTTCCAGATTTGGGGAGTGGGGCGAGGAGCAGAAAAGGGAAGAAAACATTACTGAGAAAATTCCAACTCAAAGGTCACTTTGGTTCTGACATGTTTCACAACTTCACCAGAATCCATTAAGTAAGAAACATAACAGGTGTGAAACAAATGGCCAGCAATGCTATGACAACCACCTCTTAGATCTAAAACAATTTCATATAAAATTGTTGCCGTCGGAAGGTTATACGCTAGTTGTATTTGACTCAGATGCTTCTACCACATAGCTTTGCTATATTCAGATACTATTGCATCTAAACATTTTTGTTACTGTTAAGAAACACAAATATTTGAATACAAAATAAAACAGTTATTTGAATTGCCTTGTATTTCTAAGTCACTGAAGCTTGATTTAATAAACTGAGTAAGTATTTCACCTATAGTCACATATGAACGGAGTGAACTTTTCCCCCAAAAAATCCTTACATGTAAGATACATTGCCTTATGCTATTCTTTATTCAAGACCACTGAGCAGAGTATACCTATAATACTGTGAGCCATTGTGCAGATTTCAATACACTCTGTATAAATCATCAAGACAGCCTGACAATTCCCCAGCATGAATCTCAAGGACAGCATTATAGTAAGGTTCTAATATAAATAAATGGATATAAATTGGGCTGACAGACAAGAACTCGAATAATGGTCCACAAAATTGCCCACAAATCCCTT
>NW_016823732.1:0-980 GCF_001698545.2 Rhinopithecus bieti
TGAGACAGAGTCTTGCTTTGTCACCTAGGCTGGAGTGCAGTGGTATGATCTCGGTTCACCGTGGTTCACTGCAACATCTCCTTTCCAGGCTCAAGTGATTCTTGTGTCTCAGCCTCTGCAGTAGCCGGGATTACAGGCATGTGCCACCATGGCTGGCTAATTTTTATATTTTTAGTATAGATGTGGTTTCGCCATGTTGGCCAAGCTGGTCTTGAATTCCTTGCCTCAAGCAATCCGCCCACCTCGGCCTCCCAAAGTGCTGGGATTACAGACCTGAGCCACTGCACCCAGCCAAGTTCAGCTATTTGTTTTTAAATTTGAAAACACCTGCCCTAAAACATGATCAAAAATTCACTCCAACATCAAGTAGTAGAAATGTTCATTTATGTCTATGGACCCCAAGAACTCCACTTACAGGAGCCTATTCTAAAGAAATATTTTTTAAAAAAGAAAATAACCTGGGTGAAGTGGCTCATGCCTATAATCCCAGCATCTGGGGAGGCTGTGGGAAGAGTGCTTGAGCCCAGGAGTTCAAGACCAGCCTGGGAAACATAGGGAGACTCTGTCTTTACAAAAATTTTAAAAATTAACCAGGGGCACGCTGGCAAACAGCTGTCGTTGCAGCTATTCGGGAGACTGAGTTGGGAGGACTGCTGGAGCCCAGGAGGTCAAGGTTGCAGTAAGCCACAACTGTGCCACCACACTCCAACCTGGGCATCAGAGCAAGACCCTGTCTCAAAAAATAAAAAGCTTTGGCCACAAAGATTTTTACTGCAGCCTTATTAGTAATAGGGGAAAAAAGGTTCAACTCTATGGAGCAAATTATGGTATTGCCCTTCAACAGAGATATGTGATCATATTAATATGTAATATGAAAAATATCACATGAAAAACCAAACTGAAAAAAAGCAAGATACAAAATTAGATGTTCTCAAAACACCATATGCACATACAAAAAAAAAAAAAGACTAGCATAAAAC
>NW_016823733.1:0-2498 GCF_001698545.2 Rhinopithecus bieti
ATCATATTTATAATGAAATAAAAATACAAAATAGAACATTCATTTATACTGATTGTTAAAAATTGGAACAATAATTTTAGTTAATATATATAAATTAAAATATTTTAATTCATTGGACTGTAGTTTTTCTTCCATTTACAAGTCAGAGTGAAATAATCATAAAATGATATGAAGTCACCCCAGTTAATGGCCCAATACAAAAGCATGCCACAAAGATTCCACAACTAGATCCTTTCCCATGCACGTTAAATCTGCTGACATTTGCCTTTTTTATCAAGAAATTAAATGCAGGCTGTGCAGCACATATCATACCTGGAAAAGACATTGTCTTATGCCATGCACATATGACAATTAAATGTATATGATGATTACACAGTAAACTGAATGTGTAAAATACTAGTTTCATCTTATGGCACTTTGAAGAAGAGGGAAGAAAGGATGTCAACCTTAAGCAACATGATGTAAAATTCCATCACAAAGGCATTCTAATATGATGCTGTTGAAAAAATTTGCTTTTAGGCAGGGCGTGGTGGCTCTCGCCTGTAATCCCAGCACTTGCACTTTGGGAGGCCAAGGTGGGCGGATCACGAGGTCAGGAGATCCAGACTATCCTGGCTAACATGGTGAAACCCCATCTCTACTAAAAATACAAAAAATTAGCCAGGCATGGTGGTGGGTGCCTATAGTCCCAGCTACTTGGGAGTCTGAGGCAGAATGGCATGAACCTGGGAGACAGAGCTTGCAGTGAGCCGAGATCACGCCACTGCACTCCAGCCTGGGTGAGAGAGCGAGACCCTGTCTCACAAGATAGATAGATAGATAGATAGATAGATAGATAGATAGATAGATAGATAGACAGACAGACAGATAGATGCAGATATATAGCAGAATTCCAAGTTGATCCTAGATTTTAGTCTGACCTCTGGAGTCAATCACATCAGTGAGTTCTCGGACATTGAATTTGGTTTTTACTTGCTTGTAGCTTTCTTTCTTTTTTTTTTTTTTTTGAGACAGAGTCTCGCTCTGTCACCCAGGCTGGAGTGCAGTGGCACGATCTCGGCTCACTGCAAGCTCTACCTCCCAGGTTCACGCCATTCTCCTGCCTCAGCCTCCTGAGTAGCTAGGACTACAGGCACCCACCACCACACCGGGCTAATTTTTTGTATTTTTAGTAGAGACGGGGTTTCACCGTGTTGGCCAGGATGGTCTCGATCTCCTGACCTTGTGATCTGCTCGCCTCAGCCTCCCAAAGTGCTGGGATTACAGGCATGAGCCACCGTGCCCAGCACTTGCTTGTAGCTTTCTACAGAACAAATTGCATAGCTTGGTACTGAGCTTTTCATTTTATAATCTCCTCCATGCAGGCCACTAGATGTTCATGTTTATTGTTTTCAGGCAGTATTATATATTTTCTAACATTTTCTATTTTAATAAAAACTTTTTGTGACCAGGATGTGATGATTTATACCTGTAATCCCAGCACTTTAGGAGGCCAAGGCAGGAGGAGATCACTTGAGGCCAGGAGTTCAAGAACAGTCTGGGCAATATAATGGGACCCCTTCTCTACCAAAAAAAAAAAAGTTGGACATTGTGGTGCATGCCTGTGTTTCCAACTACACAGGAGGCTGTGGTGGGAGGATCACTTGAGCCCAGGAGGTCAAGGCTGCAGTGAGCCATGATCGTGTCACTGCACTCCAGCCTGGGTGACAGAGGGAGACCCTTTCTCCAAACAAAAAACAAAAAAAATTTTTTTGTTACTTCTAAGGAAGTGTATTTATTTCTTTTCATATATGCAGCTTTACTCCTAGGTAGAAGTAAAGCCCTGAACTCGGAAAAAGAGATGGGAAAAGCCCTGAACTCAAAGTTAGATGACCTAGGATCTAGCTTGTCAACTCACTTTGTGAATTTGGGAAAATTACTTGAACCATTGGGGTCTACAAAAGTATTAAGATCCTGTCTAAGTCCAGGCACAGTGGTTATGCCTATAATCCCAGCACATTAGAAGGTCAAGGCAGGAGGATTGCTTGAGCCCAGGAGTTCGAGACCAGCCTGGGAAATACAGTGAGACCCCCATCTATACAAACAATTTAAAAATTAGCCAGGCATAGTAGCACATGTCTGTGGTCCCAGCTACTCAGGAGGTGGAGGGGGAAGAATCGCCTGAGTCCAAGTGCTCAAGGTTGCAGTTAGCCATAATGATGCCACTGCACTCCAGCCTGGGTGACAGAGTAAGACCCTGTCTCAAAAAAAAAACAAACTAATTCTAAAACTCTGTGATTTTTGTTATTTACATAGAAAATGTAGAGACTATTAGAAGCATAAGGTTGTGCTGTATGCTTTGGAAAAGCAGATAATTTAAATATCTGATACACGATTTTGCTTGCTTATAATCAGTTGAGGAAATAAGACTAGTAAACAATGAAAAGTTTAAAAAGCTTCAAAGGGAGTAGATATAAAAAATGTCTTAGGGGCCGGGCGCGGTGGCTCAAGCCTGTAAT
>NW_016823734.1:0-1309 GCF_001698545.2 Rhinopithecus bieti
GCTGAATTCTTTTTCTCAGCAAGGAACCTCCCTGAGAAAGAGAATGCTCCCCGAGGGTAGGTCTATGAACGGCCCCCTTGGAGGTGGCCATCTTTTACGATCGAAGCCAAAGGGATGAAATAAGCCCTGGTCTCCTGTAGCGCTCCCAGGCTTATCAGGATGAGGAAATTCCCACCTAATAAATTTTGGTCAGACAGGTTGTCTGCTCTCAAACCCTGTTTCCTGGTAAGATGTTATCAATGGCAATGTGTGCCCGAAATTTCATTAGCAATTTTAATTTCGCCCCATCCTGTGGTCCTGTGATCTTGCCCTGCCTCCACTTGCTTTGTGATATTCTATTACCTTATGAAGCATGTGATCTCTGTGACCCACACCCTATTCGTGCACTCCCTCCCCTTTTGAAAATCGCTAATAAAAACTTGCTGGTTTTACAGCTCAGGGAGCATCATGGAACCTGCCGACATGTGATGTCTCCCCTGGACATTCAGCTTTAAAATTTCTCTCTTTTGTACTCTTTCCCTTTATTTCTAAGACCAGCTGAGATGCTTAGGGAAATAGAAAAGAACCCATGTTAAATATCAGGGGTGGGGTTTCCCCTGACAGGAAGATAGCCAGGATTTCCCAGAAAGCAATCTACTACACTGTTGAATACTAGATGTAAAATATCCAAAGCAGGAGCTCTGAGAAGATGGAAAAATTGAGTTGCACTCTGTTCCATTAAAAAGTTCAGGAAACCTTATTTCACCTAAAATTGAAAAAGAGAACAGTATATCAAATCACATGCTAAGTTATTATAATAATAAAGAGAATAAAGAAGAATAATATCTGTACAGACAAGGAGAGCTTACCAGAAAGACTGGTGCACAGAACAGATCAAAACCATAACCTACTACTTCAAAATGAACTAAAAGACATTAATAAAATAATACAAGACACGAAAAAGAAACATAAATCAGAAATAGAAAACCCAGAATTGAGATTTCAGAACCCAAGAAATAATTGTGATATTAGAAAAATATTTAAGAAATTAGTACTGATGATGAAAGAATACAACAATAAAATAATGCATTAAGACAAATAGTTTAAAAAGAACATTAAAACAAAAGAATGCAGCAATAAAACAATGCATTCAGACAAATAGAAAGTAAAAAAAAAATTAAAACAAACAGATACATTTCTAAAAGGAGACAAAAAGATTTAAGAAAAAAAATCAAGATATTGAAAATAGATAAAAGAAATTTAAATGTATAGATAATAAAAGACCCTGAAAAGAAAACCAAAGCAAGGACATAAAATACACATTCTAAAA
>NW_016823735.1:0-356 GCF_001698545.2 Rhinopithecus bieti
CCATAGGCTTCAAAGCGATCCAAAATATCCTGCCTCAGATTCCACAAAAACAGTGCTAGCAAATGGATCCATGAAAGAGTTGTGTAACACTTTGAGATGAATTCACACATCACAAAGCAGTTTCACAGAAACCTTCTTTCTGGTTTTTATCTGAATATATGTCCTTTGTCACAGTAGGCTTCAAAGCAATCAAAAATATATCTTCTCGGATTCCACAAAAACAGTGCTATCATACGGCTCCATGAAAGGGTAGTATAACACTGTGAGATGAATTCACATATCACAAAGCAGTTTATCAGAAGTTTTCTTTCAAGTTTTATTGGGGATATTTCCTTTGTCAACATACACCTCAAAGT
>NW_016823736.1:0-1924 GCF_001698545.2 Rhinopithecus bieti
CCCAGCCTCGCTGCTGCCTTGCGGTTAGATCGCAGACTGCTGTGTTCAATGAGGGGGGCTCCGTGCGCATGGGACACTCCCAACCAGGTGTGGGATATATTCTCCTGGTGTGCCCGTTTGCTTAAAGCGCAGTATTGGGATGGGAGTTACCCGATTTTCCAGGTGTTGTGTGTCTCAGTTCCCCTGGCTAGGAAAAGGGATTCCCTTCCCTGTTGCACTTCCCAGGTGAGGCGATGCCTCACCCTGCTTCAGCTCTCACTGGTCGGGCTGCAGCAGCTGACCAGCACCGATTGTCCGGCACTCCCTAGTGAGATGACCCCAGTACCTCAGTTGAAAATGCAGAAATCAGCAGTCTTCTGTGTCGCTCGCGCTGGGAGTTGGAGACTGGACCTGTTCCTATTCGGCCATCTTGCTCCACCCCCCTAAACATATTTTTTGTAACAGCTTTCTGGTTTTGGAAAAATGAGTTTCCTAAGCTGTTTTAAACAGATTGCTAATAGTCATTATGTTCTGTAATTTCTCTTAATAAATTTTGAATTTTATTTGAGGTATTGTTATGTTTGTAATTGAGTCTTTTAAAATTACATTTTTGTATATCACTTATTACATGCTCACTTGTTACTTTTGTTACAAAGTTGGCGTCTAAAAACTAATTGCTTATCCAAATATGTCTTCAATTACTTTGTAGAATTCAGTTGTAAAACACAATTTGTTTTATAGTCTTTTTCCTTTTCAGGAAAACTTCCATTTCATAAAGTAAATCGTGCCTTTGACAACTGTTTTCATCACTGTAGTATTTTGTTGTGTTTATTTTGAAAAGAAAATGCAATTGCTAAAAACCATATCAATCATGAAAGTGACCCAAAGGATTGAAATGGGACCTATAAAATAAGATAAAATAATTCCCTGAATCTGCCACTGGTTTGTATTTGACACTGGTCCGGTCTCTTTTCCTTTGTGGACCTTAGTTTCTCCATATAAAAACCCTGTACTAAAAGCTTCTCTAACTCTGATTTTCTACGAATTAAAAAAAAAAAAAATTCATAGGGTGGCCTGCATACCTTTTGTTTGGCCTTCCAGATCCATGTTCCACCCTCCTCTGCGCATGAGGAGGCTGACCAGAGTGTAGTTTCTGGTTGAGTTTGGCTGCTGAGGTGCCCTGGAAGGAGATAAGATGAGGTGGAGATAGTGAAGTCAGGGTATTTATTTCCACCAGTTACTCTCTTGTGGGGAAGGGTTTTGCCATGCCTGAGCTACATCTTCACTGTGTCACTTCTTTAGGCCTAGAATGGTGGGTATACACCTACTGTTATAGTTCCAAGGTACTACACTACCCTATTTGCATCTTCTGTAATTATCTTTTCCATTACAGCTCAGCATAAATTCCCAATTTGAGTGTGCCATTTGTTTCCTGCCAGGATCCTAACTGACAAAAACATAACTAAATGCTCTGAATCCAAAGATTTTCCCTAAGGATGGTGCTGTTCATGTGTTTAGCCTCTATTCAGTATAGAAGAATGAATGAAGGTCAGAGACTTCAATAGAAGGGCATTATGTTTACGACTTCTAAGTATATCTTGATTTCTAGTCTATAGGAGCAGTGACTTTCATTTTGTCTCATTACTTTTTTTTTTATTTGTAACATGAAAGTAAAGCATTGTTTCAAAACCTTTATCTAGTTCTAGATCCTTGAGGAATTGCCATACTGTTTTCCATAATGGTTGAACTAGTTTACAATCCCACCAACAGTGTAAAAGTGTTCCTATTTCTCCACATCCTCTCCAACACCTGTTGTTTCCTGACTTCTTAATGATTGCCATTCTAACTGGTGTGAGATGGTATCTCATTGTGGTTTTGATTTGCATTTCTCTGATGGCGAGTGATGATGAGCATTTTTTCATGTGTCTGTTGGCTGTATGAATGA
>NW_016823736.1:3033-8209 GCF_001698545.2 Rhinopithecus bieti
AAAAAAAAAAAAAAAAAAAAAAAAAAAAAAAAAAACTTTTCAATGTTTTCTCCAAACCTCAGCAATAGCTATATGATTTTTAGTGCCCAAACACCTTCTCCTTCTCATGACTGAATCTCCATCATCTCACTGGCAGCAGATTTGCTTTGATGGGTCTTCTAGTGTTCTCTGGGATGGTTGTATTTTCCACCCTCTCTTCTTCCTCCTCCCTCTCTTTCTCCCTCCCAACTGCCTGGCCTACATGGAAGCCTTGTTCTCAAAAAACAAGACCATTTTAGATGACATCCAAGGCTAGCTCAAGATATTGATTAGCAAAAGGAAACCCACCAAGACCCACCAATATCTACCACTCAACATAAAGACATAGACTGTCAGATCTGGAAGTACTAACTTAATTGCATCACAGGCTCTATCCTCGAGGTTATAGATACCTCTGGCATTCCAAAGTTAGAGGAAGGACTCTTTTAATCTATAGGTACATATCTATGATAAATAAAAAATGTGTCTTACACATACAGGAGTTGCAATTTTTCAAAGATTTTTAAACATGACTGTGATACAGTTACTGTGACATTTTGTATATAAGTATTTTCTGTCATCTTATACTAAGACATTAACAATAATCTTATAAGTTACCTCAGAATTTTGAAACTAAAAGAAGATTTTGCAAGAAGAGACTGCCACAATTCTTTGTTAACTTAGTAAGGCAGGTAATAGAACATTATATGTAGTATGATCTCATACATGTATTTTCAAAGATCATAAACTTATACAAAAAAATTGTGGTTATGTCAGGAGGTAAAAGAGGATGTTCACTCATATTTTATTAATGTAGTCTTGTTTGAAATGTTTACACATATGTGTTATTTGCATTGGATGAGTTGCCTGCCAAGTGGGGGTATATGTCACAAACTAATAATAGAGGTGGGTAATGCATTTCAACAAACATTGGGATGATGGTAATAAAAGTGAATAACTTCTACAGCACTTATAATGTATGAGACACTGTTCTATTAAGTGCTTAAAATATGTACTGCATTATTATCCCTATTTTACACACTGAAGCCTGAGAAGTTAAGCCATTTGCACAAGGTTACATAGTTAGAAAGTGATAGGGCAGAATTTGAACCCAGTCGGTCTGACTCCTAAATCCACACTTTCAGTTACTAGGTCTTGAAAAGGGAAAACATAGTCCAGTCTAGGGGTTCAGAGTACTCAAGTATAGTTTCTTGAGTAAATACTGCCTCATCTGGCCCTAGGGGACTAGACTACAAGCCAGAGTACAGAACAAGACTCAACATCCCTACCTGTTGTTTCTGTTACCCTTGGACCTCTGAATAAATTGCTAATCAGTTGGAATTCCCTGTCACATTCCTGACAGATATTCTGAATGGAGGAATAAGACAAATGCTTTTATACTAATCATTTCATTTAGAATTGACTATAACTTTATAAGGCAAGTAGTACCCCATTTTACAAGTGAAGAATCTGAGGCTCAGATAGATGAAATGTCTTGCCCAAGCGTACACAACTAAAAAATGGTAGCGTTAGGATTTAAAACCCAGGTATTATGATGCTAGGGAAATGTATCCCCTACTGTATTATGGTATTTTAAAGAGAATTTTGGACTGTGCCAGTGGATGTGGTCCCCAGACTCCTCTCATGCACTCCAGTGGTAGTTCAGGTAGCTCCACTTGTCCTCCCAATTCTACCCCTTTCACATCTGTTCTTATCTGGTTATGACCAAGTTTATTGTTTCAAAAGTTAAACTAAAAGTACCATTTCTCCCTTCCAAATGAATGGCCCTTTATACAGAAAGCACAGATTGGCCAGAAGTGAGTAAAACAAGGAAATTTTAGAGTATCCTCTTGTCTAGACGAGAGGGGAGAAAAGGATTACAATTTCTCTCATTCGGACAGACTGTAGAAAGGAAATGGTGAACATAATTTCCAGCAACCTCTGGTCTCCAGAAAGATAGGTCTTGTCTTTTTGGTTATAGAAAGCAATTACAACGGAAGGTTCTGTCTGGGATAACAATATCTGACACTGGAAATATATCCTGTTCCTTCAGGCTTCAATGGAGGAAAGTCCCAGGGCATAGTCACAACTGTTATCAAGAGCATCCAGGTATTCAAGACCTAGGTTTCCCAGACAATAGTAATATATTGGCCCTTCTCAATTACATTGCTAAAAGTCACTCTTATATTTGAAATGAAGTATTTGAGCCAATCAAACTGTTGCACTATAACCAAATTGTTTTGGTCCGCTTTTCGTTTAAAGCATAAAGCCTTCAAAATAATTAAAAGATCATTCTGGTAACCAAAGGGAGAAAGTCTTATTTTAAAATGGCATTCACTTGGGGATTCAAGGACCCCAAAGACAATTCTCCCCCAGTGCCCTACACGTAATACTCTAGGAAGATCACTGTTATACCCACAAGCTCTAGCCCTAGTTTCAAGAGACTGGGGCTGTTAAACCTTATCATTGGTTAATATTTAGTTCTACAATGATCAATAGTTGAGAGGCCATGGCCATAGTGGCTTGGCCTAGGTGTTCTTCTTCAGGCTGGGGAAGAAGTTTATTTGTAATATGAGCTCCTACTGGAGTGGACTAAGGTTTGTGGGGGGTGGGGTGGGGAGAAGGGAGTTACTGAGGGTCTGGCTCCTGCCTTTTGGAGACATTATAAACAAGATTATGTGACATAAACAAGATTTTGTCACCCTAACTGCTTAAATAAGAATGATGCAGAGAGCTCGCCTGGGAGTAACTGAAAAGAAAGCTGAAAGATGTGTGATAGTAACTGGATGTTTACATTTAGTATTTCAAGAGTGGAGTAGTTCTGGGTGATGACAATAGCCAAGGTGGCTGAAAAGAGATGTAGAACAAAATCACTGCTGATGAAGAAGTCAAAGGACCCAAGAACCCAGATTTTAGCTGGATCATCTCTTAGAACTTGTAATCCAGGATGATAGGAGCGATGAAGACAGTGAGCCAGGTGCCAATGTCCACAATAAATGAAGAGATTGACCAGAAAGTACAGAAGTGATAGCAACGACAAGGGATGGAGGACAATATGCTAAGATGTCATGAGTCCAAAGACTGCCAGACTGCCAGTTCTGGTAAGTTGTTTGTCATTGTCATAAGCTTATGCAAATAATGCAAATAAAATGTCTTATGAGAGTTAGCGAAAAGTGACTTATGTTAATCTTTTATCCTTTGACAAGGTTACCAGACTGACAGCATGCAGGTAGTCGCTGCTTAAAACTTTGTTGAAATCAAGTTACTAAAAGTTGTGACATCTTTGTGGACTATTAAAAGAGTCTAACACTCTTGCTCTTGAGTGACTAAATGATTGATCTCTATAAGAACTCATTAATTTATGGAGGTCTGTACTGGAGTGCCACAAGATTCTATACTGAGCTCTATACTACTTGATATCAGTGACATAGATCAAGATATTGGTTGTTTACATTTATGGATAATATCAAGCTTCATTAAATAGTTAATCAGTGCTTTCAATATCTGCATATTTTGTGGAAAGTATATTAAGTCCCTGTATAAGTTTTACTGTACAAGTACAGGAGAGAAGTAGGACATGTAACCTAGGCTTAGGGGGATTCTGTGATGCACATCTCAGTATCAGGTAGCATTCATAATCTTTCTATTGGACAGATCCTCACCTGCCATATAAGCCAAGCTTGGCTCATTGGTCTAAGGGTATGATTATTACTTAGGTTACAAGAGGTCCTGGGTTCATCAGATATTTTTGCTGTCTGAGACTGGTTGTACAAGAGTTAAATTTATCAACCTTCATAGAATCCAGTCCAAAGTCCATTGTTTCTTAGAGTTTTCTGCTGAGACTGGGTGATAAAATAGCAGTCAAAAGTTATTTAGAGACAGAAAGACCATAGGAATGATGACAACTGTCATTTAGTGAGCCTCTCTTGTATTACAGCCAGTTTCCTGCTCATTGCTATATTTAATTCTCACATAACCACACAAAATTGATACCACTAGTATTTCCATTTTTCAGATGAGGAAACTCAGGCTTAGAGTTGATAATCTGCAGAGCTGTAAATACAGAATTTGAAATTATGGGCCCAAACTCTGGTGATTGTGAAGGTAATATTTTTGAGCTTCATGACATGTAGCAATAGATGGAGGCTACTCTGGCCACTCTAGAGTGGCAGGTACAAAGTCCTGGGGGCTCCAGTAGTTAGCTCCCTATGGTTCTGGATAGGTGTTATCACTCAGTTATGTTCTTGCCTTGTGGCTAATTTTTGCTATTAGTCTCTGCAAATCTGCAAAATGGGAACCCCTACTGCCCAGCTGGACAGTACTAGAAAAATTCAATGAGGACTAATGGAAGCAATGACCCTAGGCTTTTCCCAGAAAAACAGCGAAAGCAATAGTACCTCGGCTGAGTGCTAGGACAAAAAGACCTTCAATTCTCAAACTCAATTAGGCATCAGGGTCTCCCTAAATGATGTACATGTAGATTCCCATACCCCAGCCTTTAAATCCTGATTCAGGGGGTTGGGTCATAATATCAAGAAATCTGTATGTGGAATACACTCCTCAAGTGATTTGGATGCAGATTTTTCTGAGTTGTACTACCCTCATAGAAAGTTAGACCAAATAGACTTTGAAGTCTCTTATATCATTGAGATTCTTACTATTCTTTAAGTATTCAGATATATGGCTTGGAAGATAAGTATCATGGTTATACTAAAAAGAGAGGAAAGAGATGTTGGTGCAAGCAGTTAGAAATATATGGTCAGAGATGGCTTCATGGGATCAGTCACCCTTATGCTGGATCTGGGAATGGAAATTGGATAAATACAGAATAGGTAAATGATACACGCCGAAAGAGAGCTGAGAGGAGCAAAACCTCAAACACAGAAATGACTATGGTTAGTGTGTGATTAGGTGTATCAGGAAGGCTGATATTAAGGAATCCAGCCAGTCTCCTTGAAGCAAATAACCAGACATAACTTTATTAGAGAAGAGCCAAAATAAATGAGTATTAGATGCAACCCGGAGGATTTAGGCCTCAGAAACAAATAGGGGTCTTTGTAAGTTTTGTTGCATAGAAGAAAAAGGAGTCTAAAGAAATACTTTTGAAAATTTTTTGGCTGCAATCTACAGTAAAAGAAAAAAAAAAAAAAAAAAAAAA
>NW_016823736.1:10192-19633 GCF_001698545.2 Rhinopithecus bieti
AAGAAAATGTGGCACATATACACCATGGCAATTGTGAATGGAAGATCATTCATGATTTGGCTCTCTGTTTGTCTGTTACTGATGCAGCTGGAAACCATCATTCTCAGCAAACTATCACAAGAACAGAAAACCAAACACCGCATGTTCTCACTCACAGGTGGGAACTGAACAATGAGATCACTTGGACTTGGGAAGGGGAACATCACACATTGGGGCCTATCATGGGGAGGGGAGAGAGTGGAGGGATTGCATTGGGAGTTATACCTGATATAAATGACGAATTGATGGGTGCTGACGAGTTGATGGGTGCAGCACACCAACATGGCACAAGTATACATATGTAACAAACCTGCACGTTATGCACATGTACCCTAGAACTTAAAGTATAATAAAAAAAAAAAAAACGTACATTATTACTTGGTATATTTGTGTGTGTGTGTGTGTGTGTGTCTGTGTGTATACATATATGTATATGTGTGTTTATATATACATGTATGTGTGTGTATATGTGTATATATATGTATATATATAACTGGTCCCAATCCACCCACTAAATAACTTTTATGCCTTTTTAATGGATTACAAACTACAGTTTGAGAAACACTGCTCTAAAGTTACTGCCCTTCCTGTATACTTTTTGAGCTAATAGGCAACTATAAACTTATCTAATGAAAGGCTTCAGAAAATTCACAGACATTTAATTTTAGTTTCATTTTTGAAATACATCTTAAGGATGTTTTCAAATAATTGTAATAAAAACAGAATTCATATGCAAATGTGTGTGTGATGTACTACATTTGGATTCTTTTAGAAACCAGTTATGAATTAACTTGGACTGCATGGTTAATTTGTTTTTCATGCAGACATTGAAGTAAGGATCCTGGAATGTCTGAACTTTATATTTAATCATCCTCTAAGTGCACCACTATTCAGAAAGGTGTGAGTTTTGTCTGGTCTTTCTTTGAATTCAGTCTGTACATGTCTACTCAAGTGGACAACCAAGGTTCAGGTCCATTGGTTTGGCACCTGCACTCCTCTGGACATGAGTGATAGTCAGATTCAAAATATCAGAAGGATATGTAACATGTTGCATTGTGATAATATTCTATTATGGATATTTTAAGTGCTTGTGCTAAGTTTTAGATACATCACATCAAACTTTTATATTTATTACTAGTTGTCTTAACTGATATTGTTCAGAGACATCAAGAACCTTGTTAAATACAGTTTAATAGAACAAATAAAATAATTATTCTTGGATTTATGTTATTGACCTTATTTGTAATGATTAATATGTAGCTGTGGTAATTCTTAACATTGAAATAAAGTTCTTTATTCACCACCTTTGTTTTTCTACTGCAAATCTTTGAAATTCGTCACTCTAGAGCGTGCTAATTAGAGATAACCATGTAGAAAGCAGCTCTATCACAAATCAGTGCCTGTTATTTGGAGCATTTGTAATTGTGACTTATAATAGTGGTTGTGCTACAAAGCAAATGCTTCCAGGTAACTAGAAATTTTAAAGGCAAATGAGGTCATTCAAGGGTAGCTGGGGGACTTACACTTACACTCTTTACCACAGCACTTTGAAATGTGCTGTTGTAACCTCTGTTGTTAGTTTTTCAAATTGTTTTAATTCCAAATGTATTCCATGAATCCTCTTTTCTGTGCTTTGGGATCTCAGAAGTTGGCTCCAAAATGACCTAACCATTGGAACAGAGTGTACTTTTAGGCTCACCTTTCCATTTCAGGGAGCTGAAGCAATGTTACTTAGCAGAGTCAATTTGAGCTTATTTGAACCGTCTGTTTGTTTTCATTCTCCAGAGCATGTCTCCTTCCAAGTGGCTGCCAAAAGTCCTTTTTGCTGGACTGTTCAACTACCTGGAATAAAGCCTCTCACATTGGCAGTCCTGCAAGCCCTGGGTTGTAGCTTGTTTTCAGCTCTTCTAGAAGGTAAATTCTTGTTTGGTGCTCAGCTATTCCTCATATTGAACCTAAGTCACAGTTGCTGCTCTGTCACTGGTACCTAGCACAGGGTAGGCAAACAGCAGGTGCCCCATACATTTTTGTTGAAAGAAGAAATGTAATGTCTTCTTCTCCAATAAGACATATATGGCTCTTCTGAAATGTATTGCTTTCTTCCCTGAGATTCCATAGCACTTTGTCCATATGTTAATTAAATATTTGTCACATCATATTTATAATTTATCTACTTATCTGTCCATTTTGCCTTATTGGACTGCAGTCTTTTTTTTTTTTTTTTTTTTTTAGGACGGAGTCCTCGCTCTGTCACGCCAAGGCCTTTAGAGTGCACTGGCCAGATCTCAGCTCATTGCAAAGCTCCGCCTCCCGAGTTTACGCCATTCTTCCTGCCTCAGGCTCCCGAGTAGCTGGGACTACAGGTCCGCCACCTCGCCCGGTAGTTTTTTGTATTTTTTAGTAGAGGACGGGGTGTCCACCATGCTAGCCAGGACTAGGTCTCGATGCTCCTGACTTGTGATCCGCCCGCCTCGGCCTCCCAAAGTGCTGGGATTACAGGCTTGAGCCACCATGCCCAGCCTGCAGTCTTCTTATGGGAAATAATGACCTTGTCCTATTTGTTTTGGTCTCTGTAGTACCTAGCACAGTGCCTGTCACAAGTAGGCAATGAATATTTGTTGAAGGAGTATATCAATAAAAGTACAGACAAGGCAAGGGATTAATTATTAACATATACAATACTTCAGGTATTTATGAGTCATCTATGAATACTTAACTTCCCCAGTTATCATCAATCTTCTTTTTATTTATTCATTTATTCATTTACTCATACATTCATTTAAAATATTAGTTGACCACCTACTTTGTGCCAGGCACTGTTACGCAGTATTGTATAATAAAAAGTCCCTACTCCCAATAAGCTTATATTCTTGTGAAAGAGATAAGTAATTGGAGTTTAAGTAGTTATATGTTCTGTAAAGAAAAATAAAACAGGGTAAGAGGATAGACAGTGATGAGGAAGTGAGATTTTAGATACGAGAGTCAGGAAAGTCTTCTCTGAAGAAGTGACATTTGAACAGAGACCAGTGAAAGATTAATTAAGTGAATGGGTACAGGTAAAGGGGAAAATAAGTAGAAGAATAAATAAACAAACAAAACCATTAGTGGAGCCTTGCATGGACCAGTGATAATAAGTGCCATAAACCATAACATATGATTAACTCAACGTTGTCACATAAATAATTTTTAATGAAGTTTCACCCATCTAGGCAAAAAAAGAAAACCTATTCCTAGCACAAAATGTGATTCTTGATTATATCCTGCCTTGAATTTGTCTTTTGTTTTATGAGTAGTAATCATATTTCCTCAACTAATGTTTAATAACCTAAAGGAAGAATAATGGATTATAATTTATTTTCTTGTCCTGTGTAGTACCAAGGACTGTAAACTCCTCATGACATTCAATCTGTGCTCTCCTAATGCAGAGGTTTTTGTCCTTGTTTATGCACTGCTTCTACGATGCAGCACGCATTGTTCTAAGTGCTTAGGGTGATTTTGGTGTGTCCTAAGCACCTAGAACAGTGCCTATTGCATAGTAGCAGCAGAATATGTTCTTGATGAATAAATTAAGTTAGCTTTTTGAAAGCAGTATTAACCATGGATTCATCTCTCTTTCATCAGAACTTACTACAGAATCTCGCACATAGTAGATACTCAGTATATATGAGTTCTTTTCATTTGTTGTGCTCATACTTTGCTTCTACTGACCTTATTTTTTTTTTCACTGTTGGAAGATTGATCTCTCTCAGTTGGAAGAAGCCCAGAGGTACAGAGCTTTTCCTTTGTGCCACAAATTCTGGAATTCAGTCAACAAAAAGCTGTCTGTGTCTCCAGACTAGAACTATTGACCTGCCCTAGGCTCTCATGGATTGTGTCACTACAGCTGATGTGGAATTCATACAGTGCTAATTGGTGATACTCTATCTTTGTTTAAGCTTAAGCTGTGAGTACTTTTTATTTCATTTCTCCTGACTGTATTCAACACAAGCAACATGAGAGAAGTCTACTGGAGGCTCTATAATATACCCCGGGTTGGCATGTGGAATTCAGGAAAGAACTAATTGTGATTCTCACATGTTCTCCCAACTCTTCAGATTAGTGATGGGGAAACTGAGGCACAGAGAGAAAATGAGACTGTTCTGTGATTACACCAGCAGGCAGTGACATAGCTGAGTTTAGAACTTACGTCTCATGTCTTGGCTGTGGATACAGACACAGCCTTATATCTTGGCTCTAGCCCAAACAGCTTGTGTTCTGAGAACAGTACTGCCTGCCAGGATTCTGGAGGAAGACATGCCTACACACGCCCTCAGAGGCAGGTCTGCAGACCCCAGTATTGGCTTTCGACCCTGGTATGGACCTGTGACTCAGTTCCAGCCCTTCTCAGCTTCCATTAAAATCCAGTACTTTCTGCCCAGAGACCACTCAGAGACACAGTGGAAGCCCTCCCAGGGACCCAAAATAAGCCATACCCATCTCTTTTCATGGTAACAGGCCCATTGTACGTGGATACTGAAGAAGACCTTTATTTCAGTGCTAACCCTGGTAACCAAGGCCCTGGAGATGGTCCAGTCCACCTAGGATCCATGTCTGCATAAGTTTGTTGTAAGAGGCTCACCAGCTGTGAACTACACTAAGGACCCAGCAGGAGCCACATAAGTTTAATCCAAACCCATTCAATTACAAGCCCAGAGGCAATCCCATCAGAATGGGGACCCAACAGGAGAAGATCTTTCTCTGTCAAAACCAGTCAGTAAAGACTGGAAATGCACAGACACAAAGCTACACAGATAATGAAGAATCAGGCAAATATGACACCACTAAAGAAAGCTAATAAAAATACAATCACCAACCTCAAAGAAATGGAGATCCATGAATTGCCTGAGAAGCTCAATGAGATGCAAGGGAACCCAGATAAACACCTAAAAGAAATAGGGAAAAGAAGACATGAATAAAATGAAAAGTTTAATAAACAGAAAACATAAAAAGAACCAAACAAAAATTCTGGAGATGAATAATGCAATGACAGAAAAGAGACTCATCACATTCAAGGTAAACTCAATAACGATATCAGCAAATCTCTTAACAGAAACTTTGCAGGCCAAGAAAGAGTGGGATGAATATTTAAAGTGCCAAAAGAAAAAAAAAATGGCAACTTTGATGTTTGATATTGTCAACTTGATTGGATTGAAGAATAAAAAGTATTGTTCCTGGGTGTGTCTGTGAGGCTGTTGCTAAAAGAGATTAACATTTGAGTCAGTGGACTGGGAAAGGCAGACCCACCATCAATCTTGGTAGGCACAATCTAATCAGCTGCCAGTGCAGCCAGAAAAAAAGCTGGCCGGAGAATGTGAAAAGACTAGACTGGCTTGGTCTCCCAGCCTGTCTTTCTTTTATGCTGGATGCTTTCCACCCTTGAATATCAGACTTCGAGTTCTTCAGTTTTGGGACTCAGACTGGCTTCCTTGCTCCTCAGCTTGCAGATGACTCATTGTGGGACCTCACCTTGTGATCATGTGAGTTAATACTCCTTAATAAACTCCACTTTGTGTAAACATCTATCCTATTAATTCTGTCTCTCTAGAGAACCCTGACTAATACAGCAACCAAGAATAGTATATTCAGGAAAATGTTTTTTCAGAAATGAAGGAGAAATAAAGACATTCCCAAACAAAATCTAAGGAAGTACCTCACCACAAGACCCACCTTAGAAGGATACTAAGGAGAATTATTTGAGCTGAAGTGAAAGAATACCAGTTAACAACATGAGAATATATGGCAGTATAAAACACGCTGATAAAGGTAAATATATAGTCAAATTCTGAATACTATAAGACTGCAAGAGTGGTGTATAAATCACTTTTAACTTTCGTATAAAATGTAAAAGATAAAATTATTAAAATAGCTATAGCCACAATAATTTGTTAGTGAATACCCAACATGATAAGACACTGTGATATCAACAGTATAAAATATGGTGGACGGCAATAAAAGTGTACAGTTTCTGCAAGCAATTAATATGAAGATATTACTAACTAAAAGAGACTGTTATATAACTATAAGATATTTCATGTGAGCCCATGGTAAACACAAAGAGAAAACCTCTAATAGATATATAAAAGATAAAAGGAAAAGCACTAAAGCAAATTTACTTTCAAAAAACTCAATAAATCACCAAAAATACATAAAATTTAAAAAAAAGGAAAAAAAGAATCCAAAAAATAGTCAAAATACATTTAAAAGAAAATAACTGTCTTTATAAATAATTACCTTAAATGTAATTGGATTCTTTTCTCCAATCAAAAGACAAAGAATGAATGAATGGATATTTTTTAGGTGCGGTTTGTGGAGCAAGAGGGCTGAATAGAGGCCTCCAGTGATAATTCACTCTGCAGGAACATCGAACTGAAAACCTATCCACACAATAAAACACCTTTATAAGAACCAAAACTCAGGTAAGTAATTACAGTACCTGGTTTTAACATCATATTAAGAAAAGAGGGTAGAAGAGGGCACTTGAATCTCATACAATACCCCTCCCCCATGCCCAAGTAGTGGCAGCATGCCACAGAGAGATAATCTGTGCACTTGCAGGAGGGAAAACACAGTGATTTGGAGACTTTGAATTCGAACTTGGTGCTGCATTGTCAAAGCAGAAAGCAACACAAAGTAGAAATCAGCTGGATCCCGTGGAGATCCAGCTGAATTTAGAATAGCCCTAGCACGAGACAAATTGTACATACCAGTGGTCAGAAACTGAGGGCTGGCAAAGTGCACGACTGCAGGCTAAAGTGCTCTGGGGTTAAATGAACTTAAAAGACAGTCCAAGCCACAAGGACTACAATTCCTGGGCAAGTCCTGGTGCTGTGCTGGATTCAGAGCCAGTGGACTTATGGTGTGCACAACCCAGTGAGACACCAGCTGGGGTGATCAAGGATGAATTGCATCACCCCTCCCCCTACTCTAGGTAGCACAGTCCACAGCTCTGGGAGATACTCCTGCCTTCTGCTTGAGAATAGATGGGTGAGTAAAGAGGACATTGTCTTGTAATTTGGCTACCACATCAACCACAGTAAAATAGGGCATCTGGAAGAGTCCAGAGGCCCCCATTCTAGGTTCTAGCTCTCAGGTGGTATTTATAGACATACTCTGGGCCAGAAGTGGCCCTGTTGCCTTGAAGAGAAGGACAAAATACTGGCAGGACTCATCACCTGCTGACTAAAGAGGCTTTGGGTCTTGAATAAGTAGAAGTGGTAGCCAAGCCTTACTTTCCACGGGCCATGTGTGACACTCAGAACTATTCTGACTTCAGGTGTGACCCAACACATTCCCAGGTGTGATAGCTATGTGAAGAGACAACTTCTGCTTGAGGAAAGGGGAGGGAAGAGTAAAAACGACTTTCTCTTGCAGCTTGGATATTAGCTTAGCCACAGTAGGGGAGAGCAACAAGTGAGCTTCTAGGGTACACAATTCGAGGCCTGGGCCCCTAGATAGAAGTTCTGGACCTGTCTTGGGCCAGAGGGAGTACACTGCCCTCTTGGGAGAGACCCAGGCCTGGCAGTACTCACTTCAAGCTGACTGAAGAGCCCTCAGGCCTTGAGTAAATACCAGCAGTAGCCAGACAGTGTTCACTGCAGGCACAGGGCAGTGGTGGCTATGGAAAGGAAAAGTGGGAAGGACTTTGTGTCATGGGTTGGGTGTCAGCTCAGCTGCAATAGAATACAGCTCCAAGTAGATTCCTGAGATTTCCTACTCCAGGCTGTGGTTTCTGGATGGCATCTTCAGAACAACCTGAGGCTGGAGGAAACTTGCTGACATGAAGAAAAGAATGGAAGTCTGGCTAAAGTTGCCACCTAATGATTGTAGAGCCCGTGTACCTTGAGTGGACATAGGCAGTAGCCAGGCACTGATCACTGTGGGCTTTGGGCAAGACCCATTGATGTGCTAGATTTGGCTCTAACCCAACACAATCCTAGTGTTGGTAACTACAAGGGTGTCTGTGCCACCTCTCCCAGCACCAGGCACCTCAGCACAAAGAGAGATTGTGTTTGTTTGGGGCAACGTAAGGAAAGAGAACAAGACTCTCTGCCTGGTAATCAAGGAAATTCTCCCAGATCTTACCCAAGACAACCAAAATGGTACACATATGAGACTGGAAAAGCCACAGTGTTATTAGGCTTGGGGTATCCACTAATGCAGATATGGCTGGAGGGACCAAAGACTTAGATCAAAACACACAAGCACCTTTGAGTATTTGGAAAGTATTCCAAAGAAGGACAGGTGCAAACAAGACCAGACTGTGAAGACTACAATAAATACCTAACTCTTCAATGCCCTGACACCAACAAACATCCACAAGCATGAAGACTATCTAGGAAAACATGACCTTACCAGACAAACTGAGTCACCAATGACCAGCAGTTCCAGGGAGACAGAGATATGTGATCTTTCAGACAAAATTCAAAATATCTGTTTTGAGGAAGTTCAATGTAATCACAGATACGAAAGAAATAATTCAGAATCTTATAAGATAAATGTAACAAAGAGATTGAAATAAAAATAATCAAGCAGAAATTCTACAGTTGAAAAATGCGATTAATATACTGAAGACAGTAACAGGGTCTCTAAGAGCAGAAGAAAGAATCAGTGAGCTGGAAGACAAGCTATATGAAAGTACACAATCAGAGGAGACAAAATAAAAAATAATAAAAAAGAATGAAGCACACATACAAGATCCAGAAAACAGCCTCAAAAGGATGAATCTAAGACGTACTGGCTTAAAGATAAAATAGAAAGAGAGAGATCAGGATAGAAAGTTTATTCAGAAGGGATAATAACAGAATATTTCCTAAATTTAGAGAAAAATATTAATATTCAAGTACAAGAAAGTCATAGAACACTAAGCTGCTTTAATCCAAAGAAGACTACCTTAAAACATTTAACCTTCAAACTCTCAAAGGTAAAGAATAAATAAAGGATTACAAAAGCAGCAAGGGAAAAGAAATCTATAAAGAAAAGAAACAATGACACTACAACATGTCTGGGAGCAGGCTTAGTGGAAAATTTACCGGCTAGGAGAGAGTTGTGTGACAAATTTGAACTACTGAATGAAAAGGAAACTTTTCTCCTAGAGTAGTACATCCAGTGAAAATTAACATCAAACATGAAGGAGAAATAGTTTTCCAAACAAACAAAAGCTGAAGCATCTCAGAAACACCAGGCCTGTCCCACAAGAAATGTCAAAGTGAGTCCTTTAATAACTTTGAGAAAAAAAATTGTTAATGAGCAATAAGAACTCATATGCAAGTACAAATCTCACTGATAGCAGTAAGTACAAAGAAAAACACAGAGGGGCGGAGCAAGATGGCCGAATAGGAACAGCTCCAGTCTCCAACTCCCAGC
>NW_016823737.1:0-2424 GCF_001698545.2 Rhinopithecus bieti
AAAATATCTCATTGCAGATTCCAAGAAAACAGTGTTAACAAAGTGCTCCATGAAAAGAACAATGTAACTATGTGAATTGAATTCACACATTACAAAGCAGTTTCTCAGAAAGCTTCTTTTTGGTATTTCTCTGAGGATATTTTCTTTGTCATCATAGGCTTCAAAGCGCTCCCAAATATCCTATTGCAGATACCACGAACACAGTGTTATCAAACTGCTCAATGAAAGGTATGGTGTAACTCTGTAAGATGAATTCACACATCACAAAGCAGTTTCTCAGAAAGTTTCCTTTTGGTTTCCCTATGAGGATATGTCCTTTTTCACTATAGGCCTCAATATGCTCCCAAATATCCCTTTGCAGATTCCATGAAAACTGTGTTAGCAAACTGCTCCATGAAAACTAAATTGTAACTCTGTGAGATGAATTCACACAATACAAAGAACTTTCTCAGAAAGCTTCTTGTTATTTTTTATCTAAGGATTTTTCCAACGTAACCATAGGCTTCAGTGCCATTTGAAATATTTCTTCTCAGATTCCCCCAAAACACTGCTAGCAAACTGATTCATGAAAACAATCGTTTAACTCTGTGAGCTGATTTAACACATCCAAAAGCGATTTCTCAGAAAGCTTCTTTCTAGTTTTTATATGATATTTCCTTTGTCACCACAAGTTACAATGCACTCCAAAATATCCTACTGCAGATTCCAAGTAAACAGTGTTAACAAACTGCTCAATGAAAAGAACATTGTAACTCTGTGAGAAGAATTCACACATCACAAAGCAGATTCTCAGAAAGCTTCTTTCTAGTTTTTATCTGAGGATATATCCTCTATCAACATAGGCCTCAATGCGCTGCAAAATATCCCTTTGCAGATTCCATGAAAATAGTGTTAGCAAACTGCTCCATGAAAAGTAAGGTGTAACTCTGTGAGATGAATTCACTCATTACAAAGAACTTTGTTCGAAAGCTTGTTAGTTGTTTTTATCTGGGTATATTACCATTTTCACCAGAGGACTCAGTGGGCTCCCAAATATCCCTTTGCAGATTCCACAAAACAGTGGTGGCAAACTGCTCCCTGAAAAGAAAGGTGTAACACTGTGAGATAAATTCATACAACACAAAGCAGTTTTTCAGAATGTTTCTCTGTAGTTTTAATCTCAGGATATTTCCTTTGCCACAATAGGCTTCAATGCATTCCTAAATATCCCTTCTAATATTCCCCAAAAACAGTGCTATCAAACTGCTCCATGAGAAGAACAATGTATGTCTGTGAAATGAATTCACACAACATGAAGTTTCTCAGAAAGTTTCTTTATGGTGTTTATCTGCAGATATTTCCTTTATTACCATAGGTTTCAAAGTGCTCCTAAATACCCTATTGTAGATTCCACAAAAACAGTGTTATCAAACTCATTAATGAAAAGAACAGTGTGAATCTGTGAGATGAATTCACACATCAGAAAGCAGTTTTTCAGAAAGCTTCTTTTGGTTTTAATCTTTGAATATTTCCTTTGTCACCATTGGCTTCAATGCGCTGGCAAATATCCTATTGTAGATTCTGCAAAAACAGTGTTATCAAACTGCTCAATGAAAAGAATGACGTAGCTCTGTGAAGTGAATTCACACATCACAAAGCAGTTCTCAGAAAGTTTTTAGTTTTTATCTGAGGATATATTTTTTCACTATAGTCCTCAATGTGCTCCCAAATACCCCTTTGCAGATTCCACAAAAACAGTGTTAACAAACCGCTCAATGAAAAGAATGGTGTAACTCTGTGAGATGAATTCACACATCAGAAAGAACTTTGCAGAAATCTTCTTTCTAGTTCTCATCTGAGAATATTTCATTTGTCACCTTAGGCTTCAATGCGATCCAAAATATTCCTTCCCAGGTTCCCCAAAAATTGTGCTACCAAACGAATCCATGTGAAGAATTGTACAACTCTGTGAGATGAGTTAACACATCACAAAGCAGTTCCTCAAAAACTTCTTTCTAGTTTTGTCTGAGGAGAGTTTTTGTTTTTTCCCTATTTTATGATCAGCCTCAACTCGCTCCCAAATACACCTTTGCAGATTCTACAAAAACAGTGTTAGCAAACTGCTGCATGAAAAGAAAGGTGTAACTCTGTGAGATGAATTCACATGTCACAAAGAGCTTTCTCATAAAGCTTCTTCCTAGTTTTTCTGAGGATATTTCCTTTTGTCACCATAGGCTTCAATGAGATCCAAATTATCCCTTCTCAGATTGCCCAAAAACAAGCTACCAAACTGATCCATGAAAAGAATTGTGTAACTCTGTGAGATTAGTTAACGCTTCAGAAAGCAGTTTCTCAGAAAGATTTTCTAGTTTTAATCTAAGGATATTTTCTTTGTCACCGTAGGCTTCAACATGACCAAAAATATTCCTTCTCAGGTTCCCAAAA
>NW_016823738.1:0-455 GCF_001698545.2 Rhinopithecus bieti
GAGCCCCCAGAGCACGCGCCCCCTGCCGGCCCCGCCCCGCCTGGGCGCGCGCGGCTCGCACGCAGACCCGGCCGCAGGTGCTGGGAGGCTGCGGAGCGCGAGGGGCCGGGGTGCGGAGGGAGAGGGAAGGGCTGGAGAAGGGAAGTGGAGCACACGTACCGGCCAAGCGAACTGGAAGGGGATGATGACGAGGCCCGGGTCCTGGTCGCCGCCAGCCCGGGCCCGCGCCCGCGCTCGCCCCCCGCAGCGCCCGCCGGCGGCAGGTAGAAGGAGTTGCCGCCCAGCACAGGCGTGGCGCCGTGACCGTAGCTGCAAGGCCCCGTGGGCGTCACCTTGGCCTGGTACTCCTTAAGACACACGCGCACGTACGTGTCGCACTCGTCGTGGCCGCAGCCCCCCGCGCGCGTTGTCCGGCCGTCGCCGTCACAGCAGGCGCCGCTCAGCAGCTCCCCGTT
>NW_016823739.1:0-456 GCF_001698545.2 Rhinopithecus bieti
TATATATGTGTGTGTGTATGTGTATATGTGTATGTGTATATGTGTGTTATGTGTATGTGTGTGTGTATGTGTGTGTATGTGTATATGTGTGTGTATGTGTATATGTGTGTGTGTATGTGTATATGTGTGTGTATGTGTATATATGTGTGTGTGTTATGTGTATATGTGTGTGTGTATATACATGTATATATGTGTGTGTGTATGTGTATATATGTGTGTGTGTTACGTGTATATGTGTGTGTGTATATACATGTATATATGTGTGTGTGTATGTGTATATGTGTGTGTGTATGTGTATATGTGTGTGTGTATGTGTATATATGTGTGTGTATGTGTATATATGTGTGTGTTATGTGTGTGTGTGTGTATGTGTATATATGTATGTGTATATGTGTGTGTATGTGTATATGTGTGTGTATGTGTATATGTGTGTGTATGTGTGTGTGTTACGTGTAT
>NW_016823740.1:0-2422 GCF_001698545.2 Rhinopithecus bieti
ATTATAATAATATAATAACTAAAAAGCTTGTTTCAATTTTAGCTTCAAATTATATCAAAAGTTTTAACTGTGAATAACTAAACTTAAGAAAGAAACTGAACCATGTAGGGCAACCCTGACATAACTGTATACACCAGGCAATGGAATTCTGATACGATTATTCCATTTCCATATCCCCTAAGTAATTTATAAAACTCTTAACATGCTACAAATACAGTAGCAACATTAATGACAAAACTTTTCAAAAGCAATAGATACTATTTATTGAGTGCTTGCCATGTATGAGGCATTACCAAGTGCTTAGCAAAATAGTGTTATTTAATTCACACACCAATTTAGGTATTATTACCCCCATTTTAGTATAGAGGAAACTAAATCTTAAAACGTATTACTAACTTATCAGTGTCACACAGTAAGTAGGTGACAGAGCCAGCATTTGAATCCAAGTTATCCATCATGCAATAGATAAGAACCTGAGTATCATGGGAAGCCAACCTGGGTGTGAGTTTAGGTGCTCCCCTCTCTCGCTACATGTCCTTGGGAGTTACCAAAACTCTTAATGCTTTCATTTCCCACCTTTATAAAATGAGAGTAATAATGCTATCTAGCCATTATAAAATGTTTGACACAATTAAATGAGATAACGAATGTGAAGCTCTTAAAACTTCACTCAGAATATACTGGCTTCTTCATAAATGATAACAAGTATTCATAGAAGAAATAATTACTATTAACTCTGGAGAAAAATACACATTTTGAAATTAATACACAATTAACTAAGACTGTTAGTTTAACTTCATTCAAATTCTTAGGCAATCCACAAAATATAAATATGGCAGTGAAATTTCAACCAGCCCTGAAGTTCCTGACAACAATTAATATCTGCCACCACATCTGTCTGATTATCAGTGTTATCACCTCTTCTGCCTCTGTAACCCCAAACCATGCCATTTAAAAGATACATTTCTAAAATTAAATTTTGAGTTGTAATTTCCTGACAATTTGTCAGCAATTACCACATACTAACAGTTCCAATCAAATTTTAAAAATAATTTAATAAAGCATTGTGTTCATTGGATAAATATTTTAGCAAACTTTTAAAATTTTACTAAAAGTCTTCTTAAAATCTTCCCAAGTCTTCTTATACTTTTACACGTATGTAACCATACTTGGAAAGACAAATTGAAAGAATTTACATTTGTTCTATACAGAGTTGTGTAAAAACAGCCCCAGATGAGTATCTTTTTTGTGGTGAGAAGTTTAGGTTTAAAAATTTTAATTGGGCATGTTTTTGGTTGAAAATTAAAAAATCATAGATACAATAATTAATAACCAGAATTCTAACTGAGAAAATAAATAACACTATTTGCATGATGTTTACGAATTGGGTGCTCAGGGCAGATGACCCCGACGGCACATAAATGTAAGCTGAGCAGTTCCAGGCGGTCAGGGAGTGTTCTGTTGCTCTACACAGTTGAAGGAGAATCATGAAGGAAGAGGCTGCTTAGTGGCCAAACTAGCTAACTGCTCAGGTCTAAGCGGGATTCTGTTGTTTTGTTTTTGTTTTGTTTTGTTTTTGGCTAGATAGCATTATTACTCTCATTATTACTCCAGAAACTTGCTGGATTTTTTCGGAAGGTGCTTAAGAGCACAGGACTAATGAATCTAAGTGAGACATTGAGAGAGTTTGAGTGACTTGCCCAGGGCTATATACAATGATTCTAAAGGGACCCACATTTATAACCCGTTTGACCTCACTTAAAGTCCTCCATCATCAGAAAACCAGGAATTCACAAAAATCAGAGAAGACATTTAACTCTCACAGAGCTGGAGAAGAGATATTTGAAATAAATTTAATCAAGTTTCCAGGGAAAAGGGGATTTAACTGACACAAAAAGGCTATATATCGTAACATAAAATAGTGAAATTATGGCCAAATGTATATAATTTTAGATTATCAGTCATTTTACTTACAAGAACATTGAAGTGTAAATAAATCTTGGTACTAGCCTATGATAAACATCAAGCCTTCATGTTTGTTTTTAAGTCCCTTAAATCAATATTAATTTTTTAATTTTTATGTATTCATTTTCTGCTTCATCTAGAAATAATGGAGGCGAATTCACCAAAGTGGTAATGAATCGTCTATATATCCTTCTAGTTCTATCAATCTGTGCTTTAAAATCTTGAAACTTTGTTTTAAAGATTCATTCAGATTTTGAATTGTTATATTTTTCTATGACATTAACCTTGTATCATTATGCAGTGAAGCTCCATCCCTAGTAATGGTTTTTATGTTAAAATCCATTTTGTCTAATATTAGTATACTGATAACTGCTCTTTTTGGATGAAAACTCTCCCGTATATATGTTTTTTGATTACCTAACTTTCAACCTTTAAGTGTAATTATGTTTCATGATAT
>NW_016823741.1:0-380 GCF_001698545.2 Rhinopithecus bieti
CCTCCCCAAGAAGGAATGGCAGAGCAGGGAGAGGCCACAGAGAGGGAGAAAACCCCACAGAGGGTGCTCTTACCTCTGGCCTGTCCTCCCCAGGGCCACCTGTCCCCTCAAGGCGGTTTCCCCCTCTGTGTCCTGGCACACAGATGATGTGATGGAGTGGCAGAGCCTGCCCTGGGCTTCTCAGCAGTGCACAGCAGAGCGCACTTGAATTCAGCCAGCCCTGAATGCAGGGCTCACGGACCCTCTGTGTTGTCACCTGTGGCATGGGAGGCAGCAGTACCCTTTCCCAGGCCGGCAGGGAAGATCAGATGAAGGAGCTCAGGTAAAAAGGTGTGCAGCCCACCTCTGCACACAGCCTATCCCGGCACCCAGCGAATCCA
>NW_016823742.1:0-2182 GCF_001698545.2 Rhinopithecus bieti
TCCATCTTTTTATCTCACTCTCAATATATCTATTGATTGAAAATAGATTGATAGATCTCTTATTGGTTCTGTTTCTTTGGAGAATCCTGACTGATACATATGTTTGTGTCATATTTAAAAAGATCTTCACCATTCTGAGATTAGTAAAACAATTTTCTCTCACAATTTCCTCTCACATTTTCATGTTTTCATTTTTATATTGTTTAATATTTTATCCATTTGTTTTTTATTTTGGCGTAACATGTCATTAAGAATATAATTTTATTTTCTCCCAGATAGGGAAATGCCATTTTGATTTGTACGTCTGGCATAACTATAAAGTAAAAAGACTGTTTTTATTACAGTTTGTAGGCTGGTTCAGAGAACAATTATGAAAGAAGAGTTTCAAAAACACTTTGAAGAATACTATCAGCTTTAAGAAAAGTGGATTACTTCACAGGAAGTACTTTGAAGAACAAACTTCACTCGGATATAGAAGTCTTGAAGTGTTTGCATACGAAAAGAAAACCAGTAACTTAAGAAGATGCTTCATGTGAAACTATATTGCTGAAATTAAGCTAAGGAGCTCCTGCACAGGCATTAAGCTGTGGCCAAGGAAGCAAAAGATGCCCCCTCAGCCCTTAATACATTGTGTCTTGTAATTTTGGTTTTGCACCAAAGCAGTGACACACTGACTCAAACCAGTAGGAAACTGCATACACGAAATTTCATTCTGCCCTTTATTAAATCCAAACCACACAGTGAAAGCCCTTTGGCAAAAGGCAAAATGGCACTACTCCAATGGGAAGATGGTCTATTGAGTGAATGTCTTCAAGATGCTGATTCAAGAGGTATGACTCTTCCTTCTGTAAATTTAGTTTGTTCACGAAGCTATTCGAACATTATGAACGTTTTAGCAGTTTGGAACCAGTTTCCTAACAGAGTAAAAAGAGGAACCAAATCCTATATCCCCCTCCCCCTCAAAAAAAATACTATTTACAGAGTTTATAATTCAAAGCAATTCAAAGTCAAATTTTAGCCTCAACAGGTACATTTTTCTCACGAAACTATTTGACATTGTCAAATGAATACACATTCCAGAAAAAAAAAAAGGAACTCACATCAAGCACTGAATGTAATACATTTGACATAACTGCCAGGCACACACACAGGAGTGAGCACATCCAGTTTCCAGTTGTTTACGCCATAGCATGGTCATTGCAGCCTGTCTAATCCTTGGCAGTAGCTTCTTTTTAAATTAACATTTTACAAAAGTAATCGGTTTTTGGAAGAAAAGCCATAGAAATGCACATAAGCACAAGGAAGAAAGTAACACCATAATCTTCCCACCCCGGGATGCACACTATGAGCGTGTTCAGGTGCATCCTCTCTCTCTCCTGCTCTGCACATTGATTATTTAAACAGGAGCATGGTCTCCATATTGTTTCTCACCTGCTGTTTCTAGTTAGCCACAGATGAAAAATATTTTCCTACATAACAAAATAGTCTTGTATACCAACATTTTAAAAGCTTCAGTACTAATTTTTTTTTTTTTTTGTATATGTATAACAGCATGCCTAGCTCTATTAGGAAATAAAATTTTGTTACATAAAGGAAAAACACCAACCCGATTCAACGTGAAGTCAGTCAAAACTACTGGATTGGCCAGGCGTGGTGGCTCATGCTTGTAATCCCAGCATTTTGAGAGATAGAAGTGGGAAGACTGCTTTAGGCCAGGTGTTTGAGACCAACCTGGGCAACATAGTGAGATCCCATCTCTAAAAATAAAAAAAATAAAAGGCGCCCAGGCTGGAATGCAGTGGCGCAATCTCAGCTCACTGCAACCTCTGCCTCCTGGGTACAAGCACTTCTCCTGCCTCAGCCTCCCGAGGAGCTGGGATTACAGGTGCATGCCGCCACACCCAACTGATTTTTATATTTTTAGTAGAGAGAAGGTTTTGCCATGTTGGCCAGGCTGGTCTCGAACTCCTGACCTCAGGTGATCCACTTGCCTCAGCCTCCCAAAGTGTTAGGATTACAAGAGTGAGCCACTGCACCCAGCCGTCTACAAAAAAATTTTTTTAATTAGCTGGGTGCCATGACTCATGTCTGTAGTCCCTGCTACTTAGGAGGCTGAGGCAAGAGGATCACTTGAGCCCAGAAGTTCCAGGCTACAGTGAGCTGTGATCTCGCCACTGCACTT
>NW_016823743.1:0-345 GCF_001698545.2 Rhinopithecus bieti
TGTGTGGGTATATATGTGTGTGGGTATATATGTGTGTGGGTATATATATGTGTGTGTATATATGTGTGTGTGTATATATGTGTGTGTGTATATGTGTGTGTGTATATATGTGTGTGTGTATATATGTGTGTGTGTATATATGTGTGTGTGTATATATGTGTGTGTATATATGTGTGTGTATATATGTGTGTGTATATATGTGTGTGTATATATGTGTGTGTATATATATGTGTGTGTATATATATGTGTGTGTATATATGTGTGTGTATATATATGTGTGTGTATATATGTGTGTGTATATATATGTGTGTATATATGTGTGTGTATATATATGTGTGTGTATAT
>NW_016823744.1:0-665 GCF_001698545.2 Rhinopithecus bieti
CAATAACACACTAAAGAACCTCCTGAAAGTGGCTACTTCAGATTTTACAATAGGAAACATGAGGAGGCACAAAAGAAGAAGAGTAAATACAAGAAAAGTACAGAGGCTCTACCTAATGCAATACAATTTTGTAAAAATCCAGGTCCCTGAGTGGCACCTGCTAACTGCTATCAGTGTGGCAAGACAGGACACTTTACCAAGAAATGCTGAGACAACAATAGGAAGCCAAATTAACACTGTCCAACCTACGGTGGTGATCACTGAAGGGAGTGCTGCTTTTAGAGAAGTATGTCACTAAGTCCAGGACCAGTTTCACAAATGGCCCATCAGGACTGACAGTTCCTGGAGATCAATTTCCCAGCTCTAATAGCTGCTAAACTCTTTGGGTTCCACACTCTTCAAAAGCCTTGGGTGATTGTTGATGTGGAAGGGAGGAAAGTAGACTTATTTCTGGAAACTGGAGCAGGTCTCTTTATTCTGATATCCAGTCTAGGCTTTCTCTGCTCCCATCACGTGACAATGAAGGATGTGTCTGCAAAGTAATTTGTCAGCCCATTAGTTATAGTTGAAACCACCTTCTATGTAGTCAGACCAATTAAATAATTCTTGAAAGTCTCACTTTAGTACTAGGCAGAGATATTTTGGCCCACAAAGAAGCCTCCATA
>NW_016823745.1:0-9237 GCF_001698545.2 Rhinopithecus bieti
AAAGAGTTCATGTTGTTAAGATGTCAACTCTCTTGAAATTGACTTTAAATGGGTAAATTATATGGTATGTGAATTATATCTCAATAAATCTGTTTAAAAGCAAATCTACAAAATATTTTAAAACCCTCTCATTTGCCATGCATTTATAAGCAGGCAAAATAAATAAATAAATAAAACACTGAAAATGAGTAAAATTTGACCAAACACTTCAGGAGATAAATGTCTAATGGGAATAGTGGCACATGTATACATATGTAACAAACCTGCACGTTGTGCACATGTACCCTATAACTTAAAGTATATATATAAAAAAAGAACAGCAAATAAAGATATAAAAAGATTCTTCACATAATTAGACATTAAAGAAATGGAAACTGAAAGCACAATATGATACTACTTGTATCTATGGGAATGGCTAAAATTAAAAATACTGAAAGTATCAAGTGTTGATATGAAAGTGGAAAAACTGTCACTCTTAATATTGATGCGTGAGTGTAAAACTATACAACCAAAAACATTTGTTAGTTTTCTAACAATTTTATCTAAATTTTTTTGCTTTTAACTTTTGTGGTATATAGTAGATATGTATTTAGGGATTAAGTGAGATATATTGATACAGGCATGTGATACATAATAATCACATCAGCGTTCATGGAGGTATACTTTCTATTTTTTTGTACCCAATAAACAACCTTACATCTCTCTTATCCCCACTACCCCTTCCCAACCTCTGGAAACCGTTCTTCTATTCTCCATCTCCATGAGTTCAATTATTTTAAATTTAACTCTTACAAATAACTGAGTACATGCAAGCCGGTCTTTCTGTTCCTGGCTTATCTCACTGAATATAACGATCTCCAGTTTCATCCCTGTTGTTGCAAATGACAGGATCTCATTCTTTTCTAGGGCTAAATAGTCCTTCCTCTTCATTGTGTGCAAGTGTCACGTTTTCTTTATCCATTCATCTGTTGATGAACAATTAGGTGGTTTCCAAACCTTGGCTGTTTTGAACAGTGCTGCAACAAACATGGGAGTGCAGATATCTCTTCAATATACTGATTTCCTTTCTTTGGATATATACCCAAGCAGTAAGATTGATGGATTGTATGGTAACTCTATTTTTTAGGTTTATTTTTTGAGTGACCTCCAAACTGTTCTCCATGGTCGTTGTATTAATTTACATTTCCACAAAGAGTGTAGGAGAATTCCCTTTCCTTCACTTCCTTGCCAGCATTTGTTATTGCCTATCTTTTGGATAAAAGACATTTTAAGAAATGTCTGTTCATATCCTTTGCCCACTTTTTGATGGGGTTGTTTGTTTTTTTCTTGTATATTTGACATTCATACAGCCAACAGACACATGAAAAAACTGCTCATCATCACTCGCCATCAAGAGAAATCGCAAATCAAAACCACAATGAGATACCATCTCACACTCAGTTAGAACGCCAATCATTAACAAAAATCAGGAACAACAGGTGTTGGAAGGATGTGGATGAAATAGGAACATCTTTTACACTGTTGGTGGGATTGTAAACTAGTTCACCAATTAGAAAACAGTATGGCAATTCCTCAAGGATCTAGAACTAAGATGTACCATATTGACCCAGCCATCCCCACTACTGGTATATACCCAAAGGATTATAAACTTATTCTACTACAAAGACACATGCACACTATGTTTATTGCAGCACTATTCCCACAATAGCAAAGACTTGGATCAACCCAACATGTCCATCTGTGAAAGACTGGATTAACAAAATTGGCACATATAGCACCATGGAACTTAGCTATGCAGCCATAAAAAAGGATGATCTTGCATCCTTTTTGTAGGGACATGGATGCAGCTGGAAACCATCATTCTTAGCAAACTATCACAAGAAGAGAAAATCAAACACCGCATGGTTCTCACTCTATGTGGGAACTGCAATGAGATCACCTGGACTCGGGAAGCGGTGAATCATCAACACTGGGCCTATTCATAGGGAGGGGGGAGGGATTGCAACCTGGCAGTTATACATGATATATAATATGATAATGATGGGGTGCTGACCAGTGCTGATGGTGCAGCACACCAACATGGCACAAGTATACACTATGAACAAAAACCTGACGTTTATTGCACATGACCCTAGAACTTAACAGTATAATAAAAAAATAAATTAAAAAAAAGAAAAAAAGACATTTTAACTGGGGTAAGAGGAAATCTCATTGTGTTTTATTTTCCCTTCCTAATGATCAATATTGTTGAGACCCTTTTTCATTCACTGCCTGTTTAAATTTCTTTGTCTTTCTTCTTGAGAAATGTCTATTCTGATCTTTTGTCCAATTTTTGATCCAGATTATTTACATGTTTTTCTTATAAAGTTGGTTGAGTCTTTATATAATTCCTGGATATTAATCCCTTGTCAGTATTGGATATGTTTGAATATTAGTTCTCACATTTTGTGGGTTGTCTCTCATTTTGTTGGCTTGTGTTTCTTTGCTGTGCAGCATTATTGTTTTTCTAACTTGAAGTGAACTAGTTGTCCCATTTTCTGCTTGCTGCCTGTCGTGTAAGATACTTAAATCAAGAAATGTCTGCTCAGTTCAATGTCTGTGCCCTATTTTCTGATGGTTTCTTTTAGTATTACTTAGTTTGGAATCTCAGATTGATTATTTAGCTATCAAAGCAATTTAATTATTAGAATAAATGTTCATAATTTTTGTGAGTACATAGTACGGTGTATATATTTATGGGCGTAAATGGAAATGCTTTCGCCACAGCCGCCACTCGCTCCGTAATAGGTCCGATATGTAAAAATGGGGGATCCAATCCCAACGTATATTCTATTATTGTGTTACCAACATCCATTACTCCTTTTTTAGTTATTTTAACATGTACTCTCCTTTACTATTTACTATACCCTCGTTGTGCTATCAAATTCTTTCTTCTTCTCTCTCTCTATTTTTTTGTTTTCTGCTAGTCTCTGGGTTCGTATAACCTATTAACCAGCGCCACGGTCCACTTCCAATTTCCCTCATAACCCTTCCCAGCTCCTGGTAACCATCCTTGTTTTCTATCTCTGTCGAGTTGCAATTGTAATCGATTTTATATCTCACAAATAAGGAGAACATGCAATGTTTTGTCTTTCTGTATCTGGCTTATTTCAACTAGCATAATGACCTCCCAGTTCTATCCATGCTATTGTAAACTGACGATATCTTATTTTTCGTATGCTGAATTAGTCCTCCATTGTGTGATCTGACCACATTAGTTTTTAAATCCATTCATCTGTCGACTGACCACTTATGTTGCTTCCAAATGGTTGGCTATTGTGAACAGCTGTGCTCGCAACGAACATGGGAGTGCAGATACTCTTTCCATATACTCGATCTTATTTTCTCTTGAATATAAACCCGCATCACGTAGGATGGATACGATCATATGCGTAGCTCTATTCTCTTCAGTCTCTTTGGGAGGTCCTCCACAACTCGTTTTTCCATAGTGTTGTACTATTTACAATCCACCATAGTGTATGAAGCTCACTTTTTCTACAATGCCATCCCATTTGCTTATTGCCTTTTGGTTAACACCCCATTTTAACTTGAGGTGAAGAATGAATGATTCATTGTAGTTTTGACTTTGCATTTCTTCTGCTGACCAATGATGTCACAGGCACCTTTATTTGCCTATTTTGCGCATTTTATGCTTCTGTTGAGAAATGTCCTATTCAGATCTTTTGCCAATTTTTGATTCAAATTGTTAGATTTTTTTTCTAGAGAGTGTTTGAACTTCTCATATAATCTGTTTTATTAATATCGTTTCAGATGGATATTGGATCGGTAGTTTGCAATATTCTTTTTTGTCATTCCATGTGTTGTACCCGTTCATTTTGTTGATCATTTCCTCTTGCTATACAGAAGCTTTTTTAATATGTGAGTTGCGTCCCAAGTCAGGCGAAGCGCCTTTGTTCAATTTTCGCTTGTTACACGTTGTGGGATGTTACCTCAGAAACATTTGTTGCACCAGACCAATGCCTGGAGATTTCCTCAAATATTTCTTATTGTTATTTTTATAGGTTTTGAGGCTTCATTTTTTAGCTTATTTAATCCATTTTTGATTTATTTTTTGACTATGCTGAGGTACTGTCTCTAGTTTTTTCTTCTGTATATGGATAGTTCTAGTTATCCCAACACCATTTATTCAGGAACAGACTAATATTTATCAATGTATGTTTTGGCTCTTCTGTAGAAGATGACAGTTCCACTGCACATGTATCCCATTTGTTTTCTGGGTTGCCGTATTCTGTTCCATTGATTATGTGTGCCTGTTTTTATGCTAGTATTGTTGTGGTTTGGTTCACTATATCCCCTGCAGTATAATTTGACAGTCAGGTGATTTGATTCTTCTAGTTTTATTCTTTTACTTAGAAGTTTACTGGCGAGAGTGACTGGGCTCTTTTGTGGTTCCATATAAAGGGTTTAGGGATTGTTTCTCTTCACATTCTTATTTCTTTTTGGAAGAAGCGAGGGTATATCTCATAAGGTTGGCATTAAATCTAGTAGATTGCCATTGGTATTATGAACATTTAACAACATTCAAACTCTTTCAATCCACGTAACATGGAATATATTTTCATTTTTTGTTGGTGTCTCTTCATGTTCTGCACTCAATGTTTCTTGCTTTAAATGCTCACGACTATGCTTTTACTTCCTTAAGTTAAATTTGAAGGTCTTTATGTGTGCGCTATTGTAAATAGAATTACTATTTTGTTTGTTTTAAGATTGTTCACTGTTGGCATATAAAAATGGTACTAAATTTTGTAAAATAGTATTGTATTCAGCAACTTTACTGAATGTGTTTATTTGTTTTAGTAGTTTTTTGTGGAGTCCTTAGAATTTTCCAAATATAAGATCATGTTATCAACAAACAGGGATAATTTGACTTCTTCCTTTCCAATTTGGATGTCTTTATTTCCTTCTCTTTTCTAATTGCTCTAGCTAGGACTTCCAGTACTATGTTAAATAACACTGGTGACAATAGGCAGCCTTGCTGCATTCCAGATCTTAGAGGAAAGTTTGTTAGCTTTTCCCCATTCAATGTAATACTAGTTGTTGGTCTGCTACACATGCCTTTTATTATGTTGAGGAATGTTTTTTCTATACTCAGTTTTTTAAGGGTTTTTATCATGAAGCAATGCTTAATGTTATCAAATGCTTTTCCAGCACTGCTTGAGATGATCATATGGATTCTGTCCTCTATTATGTTTATATGATGTATCACCTTGATTGATTTACATATGTCAAACATTCCTTGCATCCTTGGGATGAATCTCACTTGATCATGATAAATGACCTTATTGTTGAATTTTGTTTGCTAGTATTTTATTGAGAAGTTTTGTGTCAAAATTCATCAGGAATATTGACCTGTAGTTTTCACTTTTTGATATGTCTTTGTCTGGCTTTGATATTAAGGTCATACTGGCTTCATACTTCTGGAAGTCTTTCCTTCTTTATTTTTCAGAATACTTTGAGTAGGATCGTATTAATTCTTTTTTATGTGTTGAGTAGAATTCAGCAGTGAAGCCATCTGCTCTCAGGCTTTTCTTTACTGGGAGACATTTTATTATGGTTTCTATCTCGTTACTTGTTATTGGTCTGTTCCTGTCTTGGATTTCTTCATGATTTAATATTTGTAAGTTGTATGTGTCTAGGAATTTATCCATTTCTTCCAGATTTTTTAACTTATTGGTATATAGTTGCCCATAGTAGCCACTAATGGGCCTTTGAATTTGTGTGGAATCATTTGTAATGTCTTATTTTTAATCTCCTATTTATTTCAATCTACTTTCTTTTTATCTTAGATATTCTGGCTAAAGGATTTCCAATTTTTTTTAACTTTTCAAGAAATCAACTGAAGTAGTAATATTTGAGGTAAATCTACTTGGTGTTGTATAATCTTCTTGAACTTGAATATTGATATTTTCCCTAGATTTGGGAAATTCTCCGATATTATCTCTTTGAACAACATTTCTACTTTGATGTCTTTCTCCACCTGCTATTTAATTCCAATAACTCTTGGATTTACCTTTTTGAGGTTGTTTCATAGACATGCTTCTTTGTTTTTTATTCTTTTTTCTTTTGTTTCCTCTGACTGTGTATTTTCAAATAACCTGTCTTCAAGCTCACAAATTCTGCCTTCTTGATAAATTCAGCTATTGGAAAACTCTGAAACATTATTCATATGTTAATTTCATTTTTCTATTCCAGAATATCTGCTTTATTTAAAAAAAAATTATTATCTTTGTTAAATTTATCTGATACATTTCTATTTCTTATGCTATCTTAATTTTTTAAAGTTTTCTCAAAACAGCTATTTTGAATTCCTTGTTTGAAAATTCTCATATCTCTATTTCTCCATGTTTCTCCATTATTAGTCTCTGTTGTTTTATTTAGTTTGTTTGGTTAGGTCATGTTTTCCTGGATGGTCTTTATGCTTGTGAATATTCATCAGTGTCTGGGCATTGAAGTGTTAGTTTTTTATTGTGGTCTTCACAGTCTTTTTTTTTTTTTGTACCTCTCCTTCCCAGGAAGGCTTTCTAGGTATTCAAAATGACTTGGGTGTTGTTGTCTAAGCCATATCTGCATTGGAGGACACCTAAAGCCTAGTAATGCTGTGGTTTTTGCAGACTCATAGAGATACTGCCATTTTGGTCTTAATAAGATGCAAAAGAGTTATTTTGATTACCAGTCAGAGGCTCTTGTTACTTTCCCTTACTTTCTCCCAAACAAGCATTCTCTCTATCTTTGCTGAGCTCTCTAGAGCTGTGGGTGATAGGACATAAGCAACCCTATGGGCATCACCACTGGCACTGTGCTGGATCAGACCTGAAACCAGCACAGCACTAGGTATTGCTCAAGGCCTAGTGTAACCACTACCTGGTTACCACCAATGTTTGCTCAAGGCCCCAGGGCTCTTCAGTCAGTAGGTAGAAAGGCCAGCCAGGCTTGTGTCCTTCCCATCAAGGTGGCAAGGTCCTCCAGGCCCTGTGCAATTCCAGAGATGCTATCCAGAAGGAAGGAACTGGAATCAAATATCTTAGAAATCTACCTGGTGCTCCGTTCTATTGTGGCTAATACTATGCTCAAACCAGGAGACAAAGTGTTTGCCATTCTTCTCTCCCCTTTTATAGGCAAGGGAGCCTCTCCCCATTGGCACCACCACCATAGAACCATGGAGGGTACTTTCAGACTACTGTCATAGTTCATTTAAAGCCAAGGGCTTTTCAGTCAGCTTGTGGTGAATGCTGCCAGGCCTGAGAATGTTAAGAGCAGTGGGCTCCCCTCTGGCCCAGGGTTGGTACTTAAATGCTGTCCAAGAGCCAAGGCCTGGAATTGAGGATACTAAGAGCCCACTTGGTGCTCTTCCCTACTGTTCCCCAGCTGGTTAGTGAAACCAGCAGGTCTCAGAATTTCACCCAAGTTCTATGACTTACTACCTGGTTGTTGATGCTTGTTTTTTAGGGTCAAGTAGTTCTTCAGCCAAAAAGTAATGGATCCTGACAGGACTGGGTCTTTTTCTTTAAGGCAGCAACTCCCCTTCTGGCCCAGATTGTATCTAGATATATCATCTGTGAGGTAGGGCCTGGAAAGGGGGCCTCATGAGTCTGCCCAGTGGCTTATCCTACTGTGGCTGAGCTGGTATCCAAGATGCAAGACAAAGTCCTCTGTACTCTTCACTGTCTTCTCTTTCAGCAGAAGGAAGGTGTCACTTTTGGTGCTGTGCCCCAGAACTGCTTTGCCTGGAGTTGGGTAAAGGGTAATGTAAACACTTCCTTAGTCTCCCTGGCTGGTGTCCTGGTGCCCTACGTTCAATACCTCTAATCTCAACACAGGACTATGACTTGCCTAGGATTTGCAGTCCTTGTTGCCTAGAATGCCTTTCAAGCTTATTTAGCAACCCAGAGCATTTTAGCCCATAGTGGCACAGCTTGCTGAAACTCAACTTTCAACCATTGAGCGGGGTTAGTTCCCTTTGACTAGGGCTGATCTAAATGCTGTCTTTGTAGGTAGGTGTTGGCTGAGTTTACTCCAGATCTAGTTTTTTTTCTGCTGTGACTGGAAACACTGAGCTTGATGAATAGTCCTAGAAATACATTCTCCCACTCTCAAGTACACAGATTTTCTATACCATGTGGCCATTGCCAGAGGTATGGGGAAAAAGTAGTGTCAGCAGTTCAATACTGTCTTTTCTACCCTCTTCAGTACCTCTTTCAGTGATATGAATTTAAAACGAGGTACTGTGATTGCTCACCTGATTTTGCCTCTTAGAAAGGTGGATTTTGTGTGTAGATAGTTGCAAAATTAGCATTTCTAAAGTGGAGAAGATTACTTAAGGCTTCTATTGGCCGTGTTCCTCTGCCCTTCCTTCAATTTGTTAGTTTTTTTAAAAAATAAATTTAATCATGTACTTGTTCTATGGCCCAATAATTTGACTTCTAATTATTTACCCAGCAGAAATGAAAAGACGTTTTCAGAAAAAAGTTTGGACGTGAGTGTTTTGATAGTCAACAACTAGAAACAATACAATTGTTTTCAACAAATGAATGAATAAACAAATAGTGGTACATCTGTATAATGGAATGTTGCTCAGAAAGAAAAAAGAATTTAAGTACTGACTGATGGAACAACATGAATAATTCTGGAAAATATTATGGCTAGTTAAGATTACAGTGACAAAGCAAGTAAATCTGTGTGATTCCACTTATCTAAAATTCTAAATTAGTCAAACCTTGTCTATAGTGCCAGAAAGACATAATGGTTGCCTGGAATTAACAGTGGTGAGTAGCGAATTGATTGCAAAGTGGCAGAAGGAAACTTGGGTGATAGAAATGTTCCGTACCTTGATAAAGGTAGTGAGTATATGGTACACATATTTGTCAGAAATAATCACAGTATACACTTAAGAAGGATACACTTTATTTTATGTAAATTATATCTCAAAAAGTAGGTAAAAAAAGAAGAAATATGAAGTTTATATGTGTTAGACAAGTCATCTTTGTAACAGAGGAAATGGTCAGATTATTTTCTTTTTGTGTCTCTTATATTTTTATTAATGAGCTACATGTTAAGTGATGCAAAGTTACATATGATTTTGGAAGTTTTTTAAAAAGGTTAGAGCTAAAACAAATGCATAATAACTGTTTTTTAAATAAATGACTTCTAAGAGATGGGGCATCAGTGAAAGAAAAAGAT